>NC_137972.1:24644967-24817467 GCF_963924665.1 Micromys minutus | reverse complement strand
GTGCAGAGACCACTGCCTCTGCAGGCTGTGACCGCCTCTCAGTGGCACTGGCTGTGACCCCTGCTCAGCGACACCATCTCTGAGCAGATGTCTATCTTTGTCTGATCTCGTAACCCCTCCCTCCCTTGTTCTGGGTAAGTGGTCTTATCATTCCGTTCTCAGAGAAGATAAATTCATCAGTCAAGAAGAGTGTGTGTTCTTTCCAATCGTTCAGTCTTCTCCCTCAACGGGAAAATGGATGCTTCCTCTATGAGCAGATCCTTTCCTTGGCTGTCTGTTGGGACTAACGAAGCAGGAAGCTCTCTTCCACTGGCATGCACTTTTAATCTCCTTTTAACTGAACTTTTCACCTCCGGTTATAGTGTGTCTTGGCCTTTCTTATCCCCATTTTACCTCACCTGAGACTACGTAGATAATATCTCCTTCCTTCCTGTCTCGAACTCTTTCACAAGTCCTTTCTGCTTCCTTACCTCCCTTTCATCTGCCAGCTCACCAAAACGCACATCTGTCAACGTCGCACCAATAGAGTATTAAACAATGGCTTCCCCAGTGTTAAATGCACTGAGTTCTCCTTCACTAATCTACTTACAGCTCATTAACATTTCGTGCTAATGGTTTTTCCCTGGGCTCAGAAACCTGCTCCTCCTCTGACTCCTTAGACTGAACACTCATCCCATGCACCACAGTAAAAGTCTTTTCCATCCTCTTGACTTCTGTCTCCATCTTGGTACTAACATAGAAACACAGACTTTATCATCGTCAAAGCTTTGCTTCAGAGGGATGACAGCCAGCGTAAGACTTGTGCATTAGTCAGGGTTCTCTGAGTGTGTGTGTGTGTGTATGTGTGTGTGTGTGTGTATGTTTCCATTACATTCAGTTATATGCCATTATACCATATATGCATATATATATACATACACATATACACATTATGATCATAATGGTGGAGAACATAGAAGCAGGCAAGCGTGGTGCTGGAGCAACAGCTGAGGGAGCTCATCTTAAGACCCAACCACGAGGCAGAAAGAGCTAAATGGACCTGGCATGAGCTTTCGAAATCCCAAAACTCACCCCCAGTGACACACTTTCTCCAACAAGACTATGCTATCTATAAGAAAACAATTTAATGTCAACACATTCTTAAAGAATTTATTATACGTATTTTTATACACGGAAGCTAAAACAGATCACAGACTTCAAAACCTAAAACTCTTTCTACAAGTAAGAAGAAAGCACAAAGGTGATCTTTATGATATTAGACAGGCAAAGATGGTGGACACTATGAGGAGAGCACGAGCTACGATAGGAAAGCCTGCTGAGAAATAGAACAAAACGTGTCCCTGTCAGAAACAAACTTTCGCACACAACGTTTCTGTGATTTAAATTCAGAAATCCCATAAACTATGCCCAAAAAAAAAAAAAAAATTGATCTTGCAGAAGATTCTTAATAGCCACTAGCTGCACGTTGTCCGATTTGATTCTGAGATTATCTACCCAGAAACAGCAGTTAACAGGTGGATGGCCCAATCCTACCAGGCAGTTCCCAGTACCAGATACCCTAAAGCAAGTAGACAGCAGTTTGGCACCACAGTTAAGCATGGGGGAGGGGCACTGAGTGATAATATCTCATTAGCACAGACAGGGAAACTGACCAAAGAAATGAAGAAACTCAAATGGAAAAACATGGTAAGTTCTTCTGATACCAAAAGACTAGAGGAAGGTTGGCCCATAGGTCAGGTGACCTGAGGTCGGGCACATCTCTTCTACAGCATCTTCTTAGACCATGAACTAAATAAAGACCAGAGGAAATATTAAGGGCAACTTAATGAAACCAAACTTGGAGAAAGAGACTTGACAGGCAGGCTGGGGAAAGCAAGAACTGGGTGCCCTGAGCCTGCCCATTGAGACATTCTGCATGGAACAAAGGCTTCCACAGGCCAAAAGAAAAAAATGATCACCCTCCTGGTGTTACTATCGCTTTGACACTGAGGTCTGCTCTGCGTGCCTCAAAACTCAGGCTGGGTGTTGGACACAGGAGCTGGCTGAGCACATTTCCTGGCAGGAGTTTGTCTTTCCGTGTCCCTTAGATCTGGCACAGGAAAGAACAGCTATCATCTTGTCCTTTAGAGTGTGGCCCATGTCTGGGCCTGCTGCTCTTTCCCAAGGCGTTCTTCCGGCTCCTGTGTAACTCATTGGTGACAAGCAGTTTGAGGACTGCTTGCTGACATGCCAGTGTTCTTTCTGTGCACAAGCCCAGGGACTGGTGGTGCCTGTCCCTCTGAGAAGCTGCGTCTTCTCCCAGTTGCCTTTTTTGCCAATTCCAACACTCCAGTCTGAAGGTTAAACAATAGCACAGATTGTAGGACCGTGTCCTAGGTAGAGGAAACGTGAAAACAGGTTATGTAAAAATATTCATTGTGTCTTTAAAAAAATGACAGGGAGTCAGAAGCACACTATAGGTGTACCATTAAGACAATGGATACAGTTTTTCCAGTGTAGGGGATGCCAAGGCAATGGGGTGGAGAGGGGGATTAGCAGCTTCATGAAGACAAGTGGAGAGGGAGGGGGGATGGGAGCAAGGTGGGTGTTGGGATAACCACGCCAACCCCCCATCTGCTTAGGGTTAGCTATACTGCCCACTTGCATGCCTCAACTCTGGGAGAGACACGAGCCCCCTTTTGTTACGCTAATTGGCCCAGTCCCAAGCCACTCTATACCTGGCCTTCCTGTTCCCAGTTACCCAAGGTTACAGACTTCACCCTAGGGGGTGACTCTTCTACCCAGCAGCTAGGGAATTTGTATACCTCCTCTGTAATTACCTGGGTATATATACTGAGACTGGGAGTCAGTCCGTGTGAAGCTACAGTTCAAGATGAAGTAAAGCATTTTCGGTAACACGTATAATGGACTTGTGTCTTTCTTTCAAACCTTTAGGCCTTCTCCTGGTTCACAGTAGCTGTCCCTGTTCCAGTACTACAGGTAGGGCAAGGGGATAACATTTCAAATGTAAATACAGAGAGTATCTAATAAAAAAAAGAAAGAAAGAAACAGACAATGGACACACCAAGCGATGGGTGGGAACACATGCAGAGAGCCATAGTCAAACACTAGGCAGAGCCAGGGAAACCCCCACAGAAGAGGGGTAGGAAGGATTAGAGGGGCCAGGGGGACCAAAGACACCAGGTAAACACAGCCCAGAGTCAGCCAGGGGTCAGAGGGGTTCAGATGGACTGAACCAACAAACAGGGACCCTATATGGGTCTGAACTACTAGGTCCTCTGCATATGCCTCATGGTTGTGTAGCTTGGTGTTTTTGTGGGACTCCCAACAGTGAGAATGGGGATGACTCTGGCTCTCTTGCCTGCTCTCGTGACCCTTTTCCTCCTACTGAAAGACCCTCGTCCAGAGGACCTTTATCTGAGGAGACCCCAGGACCCAAGAATCAGCCGAGACCACTGGCTGCAATCAGCATGAGGGTTTATTTGATCAAAGTACACAGGTACCTGTGGGCACACAGTCTCTCAGAGGACTTGCGCGCCGGACAAAGGGGCAGTCCCCTTTTTATTGGGCTTGGGGGGCAGAAGCAAGGTACAGAAGCAGAAGCATAGCAACAGGGTTCTAATTGGTTAGTTTAAATGTGACCAGGGAGTGAGCCCAAGGACATGGCTCCAAGGAAACAGCTCCTGATACCAGCTGGGGCTGCAGCTCCTGAGAATAGTTGCCTTGGGCTTATCTAAGTGTGGGAACTATGGCAGAAATATGGCTTTAAGGAGGCAACTCCTGGTACCAGTCAGGCTGCAGCTTCCGAGGATAATTGCTTTGGGCTCATCTAAGTGTGGGGACGGTGGCAGAAATATGGCTTTAAGGAGGCAACTCCTGGTACCAGTCGGGGGCTGCAGCTTATCTGAAAGCTGGGCTTGTCTGAATGTCTTCCTTTCTTTGTCTATTGCTAGCTGGCCTCTCACTGGTATCTTGCTTATCACCTGGGACCCTGACCTAGCCTGCCCCATGTGTGCACAGCCTTACAGACATGGCATTTACTGTTGCTAAGCGGGGGTCTTTCACTACTGGGTTGCCATATTCAGCCATAACATGAAGGTTAGTACCGATTTTTATTGTATCTTGTTAGGCCATGTTTAGTGGATATCGCTGGGAGACCCTGCTTGTTTTGTTGATCTGGAGGAGAGAGGAGGGAGAGGAGGGACTGGGAGGAGTGGAGGGCAGGGAAACTTCCGTTGGAGATATGATGCTTGAGAGAAGAATAAAAAGTTAAAAGGATACAGCCAACAGATGAATTAATTACACCAGGTGAGTGGACAGATCTCAACCACACAGTGCTACAGAAACAGCATGCAACAGTGGGGCATGTTTTGAAAACCTCTGAGCTACATGTAAGACCAAGGTCCACATCCTGAAGATGAAGACAGAAGGACCATCTCCCCCAGAGGAAAGGTTAAGGGCAGTAGTCATCAGTGAGAGGGAGAAACACACGTGGCCTTATAAAGATGCCGGCGCACACTGGAGGAGCCCCACTCTGCCAATCACCCTGTACTCAGGGTCCAAAAATATGCGTTGTTATTAAAGGAAAAGAAAATAATAAAAACACCGCGAGACAAAGGCCTCATTTTCTGCTACTGTCTAAAGAGTACACCGCTGTATTTCTATTTAAACTATTATCCCAGATACCCTCTACAGAGGTCTCTCCCTCTCTCGATGATCTTAACCTTATTAGGATTCTCATGGTAACTTAAGTAAATGCATTAGTCCAAGGTGGAGAGAATGACCTGCGAATAGAAACGCTACCAAACCTGACTCCGTGCCCACATGGTGGAAGGCAGAAACGGCTCAACAGATCGAGCTGACTTCCACACACACTCGGTCAAATTAAGCAAATTAAAAATCAGTACAAATAAATTAAATGTTTTTGTTCCAAATAGGGCACGTGCTGGAGAAGCGCGCATGCTGTGCATCGAAGCAATCGGCCACGAGATTTACGCTTATCCTGCAAGAGTTGTTTGGAGGTTTTCCAAAATCTCACCCGGGAAAGTAAGAGAAACTGGGTCAATAGCAAGTGTGACAGTCAGCAAATGAGGAGGATGTGGGCGGTGCTTTCACTGGCTGTGGGCGGTGCTTTCACCGGCTGTGGGCGGTGCTTTCACTGGCTGTGGGCGGTGCTTTCACTGGCTGTGGGTGGTACTTTCACCGGTTGCGCTTTTTGCTTTCTTTGTTGTTTAGTTTTGTTTTGCACAGGGTTTCCTCTGAGTCCAGGTTGGTCTTGAACTTACTACATAACAGAGGCTAGCCTTTAGCTCCTGATCCTTCCGCCCTCACCTCCCAAATGCGGGGATTACAGGAGTGCATGACCACCACGCCCCACCCCCGCCGGAAATGAGCGGTTTCTATACTAACACTTCCGGAGGACGAGGGGGTAAAAGGTGATACTTTGTACTGGTAACCCTCTGAAATCCTTACTCATCTTCTGAGATCTTCGAAAAGGAAGCTGCACACATCCTGCCAGTTTGGTGACAGCTCACAGACCCGCTGTCCCCCTCCATGTGTGTTTGGATAGAAACTGAAACCGCACACCTTCTAGCAGCCAAGCTGTGACCCAAGTGGAGTCACAATAATTACCCCAACAAAGTGGAAGAAGAACCACCACGCTCATAAATTACAAAGGTTCCCACCCGGAGCAAAGCTGACAGATGGGCGGGGGTGTGGTTTGTCGTTACTTCCTTCTATGAACAGAGAATCCAAATTGAACTAGCTATTGCCTTTGGGATATCTAGCTAATTACTGCTTACTTGGGAGAGCTAGGAAGGCCAAAATACACTGTTTTCTTGCCTTTAATCCCTCTAACTCACGGGCTGGCAGAAATAACTAGAATAAATACTTGTAACTTATGTATATATAAAATAATATAAATATATAACAATATATTATTTTATATTTAATTTAATGCATAATTTTATACTTCATTTATATAAAATGTTTATTTAATATATATTTAATTTAATGCATTGCTAATTTGATATATTATATAATTAATTAAATATACAATATGAATTAATTTATATATTTATATCACCTAAACATATAATAAATTTTATGTATAAAATAAAATAACTTTTCTTATTTTATTCACCAGCCCATCTTATAAGTATTTGTTGAGTGTAGGCATTTTCTTAGATACTGAGATATTGGTAGAAGAATGGGCCATGAAAGCGAACATGGCAGTCAGCATCATCAAAAGATAGAGATTCACTTCAGTTTTGTTGTGTATAGCCCCAAAGGGTATGCTCTCTCCTCACCTGCATCCAACTCTACTAAGAAATAACAATAACGATGTCTTCTCACCTTTGAGGCATCGAGACAGGACTCGGCCACATAAATTACCCCTGTGGAGTTTTCTCTATAAAAACCCAGTGTCAGATTAAGGACCCTCACCGAGTTAACACATTCACTGCATGGAACAGAAATTGTCGTCACACACTGGCTCCTCCAACCACACCCACGCAAGCATGTCTGAAAAACTAGATTAACTGCAGGTCGCTGTGTAAGTGTGAGGTGCTGGGGCAGCAGAGAGCATCACCCTGTCATCATCTGCTTCCCACACCTTACAGCCGTGTCTTCTCACAGCAAGCAGTGTTTTAGGATAGAAGGTGGTGCACAGCGAGGCACTGTTGGGACAGGATGTGCTGTGGGGGAAGGTACACTCATTGCCTGGCATGGTTTATGTTTCACACCAGCGGACACAGAGAAGGATCTCACCAATACTGCGTACACCACCTTCTCCAGATTAGTTCAGGATATAAGACAGATATGTAGCAGAACGGTACGTTTAATTTTAATTGCGACTTCTTTAATTTTCATGAATAGATAACGATTGTCCACATTGATGGGGCACAGCGAGATACTTCAAATGCAGGTGAAAAATCATCCAATCAGAGTACTCAGCACATCCACCCTTCAGGCGTTTGGAAACCCCCACAGTCCTTCCACCCTACAACAATTATTGATTGCTATTGTCACCCCCACACCAGCCAAACCATTAACCAACCTCTACCATCCCATCACTCCCCTGGACTCTGGTAACCACTGCGCTTCTCCCAAAAACTCAGGCACGAGCCTATTCAGCTTCCAAGCAGGAGTGAGGGCATGAGGTGTTTGCTTTTCTGTGTCTAGCTAATGTCTACGTAACATGCAACTGAACGTGGCAGGGTTTCGTTCTTCTGAGGATGAACAGTTTTTACACATACGTGTGACAGAGGTGGCAGATGAAGGGATGAGAGAGTCAGGGTGAGTTTCTGCAGTAAGAGCCATCAAAATAAACTATCGATTCCGTTTGCCCGGATTTAGGCTTTAAATGGATAACATGATACACGTCTCTGAGAAAAGGCCCGAAGGAAAATCCCAACTCCCAGGAAGTTATACTAACCCGCTGTCTAATGGCATATTGTAACAGGTTTGGCATTTGCTAAACACCCCATTGTGGACAAAGACTCCCCAGGCTCACTCTCTCTTTTTAAAGGCATGCAGCAGACCCAAGGCTAGGGACATGGTGGCATCCATCAGTGTAGGTCCTTCTTACAGATCCACTTCAAAGCAGCTTCACAACTGGAGGCATGGAGTCTACTTCGGTAGATGGCACCACACTTCTGTATCAAGCTGTTAGAATGAATCCTGTAAGAAACCAGAGGCATCGGTCACTTTTGGTAACCTGCAAGTTAGAAGACTTAAAAGACATGAGAGAAGAAGAAATTGAATGAATCCAGTCTCCTCAGATCCCTTAGGCGCCAAAACAGCCAGGGAATAAACTGTTTATTTTCCCCTTGAAAATGTCACCCCATTTTCCCCTTGAAAATGACACCCTTGAAAATGTCATCCCCAAAATGACCACTGTTGTTCTTTCCTGTTTCTGTCCCTTTATCATCTCTGGCACAGCCAAACCCACTGGACATGCTGAGCGTCATGAAGCTGGCACAGCTGCTTGACACAGTTCCAGCAACGCTGAACCAGTGAATTGCTCCAATCACTGTCCTTCTATCTCGAATTTTAGCTTGTTTTTTGTTTTTTGTTTTTTTTGTTTTTTTGTTTTTTTGTTTTGTTTTGTCTCTGGGTGTTGCACTCCTGGGGACTTTCTGCATTGTGATTCATCCTATGTTTTTTTTCCAGAGAAAATTATGTCTGAGTCTGTTTAGGAAACTTAACTTTATCTGGCCCTATTTGGGGCCATCTTGATGTCTTGGAGATTATAAGCACTGACAAGCACATAGCTAAAGGAAACCAGTACTCTCGGGATTGTCCTGGGGTGTCTGCCCCTGAGCTAATGCAAACAGTGTAATTGGTGCAGGACAATCAGTGACAATTAACAAACTCTGACTGGCCAGGGGAATAGGTTACAGATTCAACATCTCTTTTTATTATAGGCTTAGAGGTCTTTATATATGTAGTTTAAAGGCAGGGGGCCATACAGGGCATGCCCCTGAAGGAATAAAACTCAGAAAATAAGATAGATTGACTAAAATATTTTTTTCTACTTTACAGTGTAGATGATGAAATAGTAATAGAAGTTAGGGATTAGTATTGGCTACTCGTAAAAAGACCAGTTCAGATCGTTTCTGTTTATCTGAAGTGACTTTAAACACTCCATCCTAAAAGTAGGCTGTCACATATTAAATGTGCTTGCTTTTGAGAAGATGTTCATTAGATCCTCTACACTCGAGTTATAGGGCAAAGAAGAAGAAGAAGGAGAAGGAGGAGAAGGAGAAGAAGGAGAAGGAGAAGGAGAAAGAGGAGGAGGAGAGGAGGAGGAAGAGAAAACAAAGAAGAATCTTTTTTTGTTTATATTTTCTAATTGTAACTGAACTGTAACCCTGGACATGTAATGAAAGTCAAACGTCTTCTGTACCTCTTGGGTCTGACTTAGTCTGTTCTGTGAGACTTGTATAAACGAAGAAGAGCCTGGCTGCTCGTCAGTCAGAGCAGCAGAAATGGCCTGATTGCTAGTCAGAGCCATAGGAGCAGCCCTCTGCCCTCCCGGGGGCCACCCAATAAAAAAGGACCCTCCTACTCTTCTCTCATGCTGGGGAAGCATCCCCCCATCTCCACCCATCCCCACCCCGAAATCTCTCCTTTTCACCCTTTGCAGTCTGTCATTGTTTCCCCGGGTTTTTCCTTCCTCTTCCTCTTCTTTCATTGCCCTCCTCAAACACTTTACCTTAAGCTGAGAGCTGGGCCACCTTCCCACCTCCAGCCACCAATGTTCCTCAGGCCAATCCAGTAAAAGTCCTGGCTCACGTGCTCCTGAAACAGGTTCTGACAGAAAGAGTGGAGATGGTGAATAAAGACAGTGAAGACGCCTGGGACCACTCGAGTGAATCAGAGACCATCCATATCCTTTCTCTCTCTGTCTCTGTCTGTCTCTGTCCCTTCCCCACCCCCAATCCAGGTGAGGACTGGATGTTTATGTACCCCAAAATCCAAAATTCACATGTTGAAATCCTAACCTGTGACATGACTGCATGGAGCTGATTCGGCCTAGGTGAGGTCATAAGATGGTACCCCATGACAGGATCCTATGGCCTTAAAATAAGAAGGGACTGGAGCTGACGCTCTCTCTACAGTGAGGACACACGGCAAGACACCCTCAGTTGAACTGAAAGGGGCTCTCAGTAGCCACCTAGACTTTAAACATCCCAGTCTCCAAAGCTGTGTCCGCTCTTTAAAGCCATCCGCTCTGGGGTTTTACCGAAATGAAGTTGAAGCAAACGACCACTTCAGATAATGAACCCCTCTTTACCTTCTGATTCTAACGGGGCTCTGAGTTCTAATAGAAGTCTGTCTGTTATGAGGAGCCGCCTCCCAGAACTGACCTTTAGTTTATAAGTACACTCTCACGGTTTAACAGATAAAACACCAGCTCAGCTCCACCTCCGCTGCTACTTCCTTTTCCATTAGATGGAGCCTGATAGGTTCGAAGCTCCACCCTGCTGCACGAGCGTTCACCTCGTTCATTATCCACAACACCAGCCAGTTACACTCAGGGCGATACGCTCTGTGTCCCCACCAGGCTCTCATTTTTCAATGGGCCTTATGACAGAGTTAAACGAAGTGTGCCCCTGTGTGTGCCGGGCTACCCTTTGGGGTGGGGTAAACGATGTTTTGCTCTCTACAGTAGCACAATCAAATGAAGATGTTTATGCCCTAAGGGAACTCCCCCAACTCATTAAACAGAACAAAGAATAAGTCCAAGAAGATTAATTAAGATTAAGGTTGAACATCCGTGTAATGGATAATTACATTTTCAATATTTTCCAGTGACAGCTTAATTAATTGAATTTGGATGGAATTACTTGAGTGACCTTTTTATGGTATTTTAGATTAGTGCTTGTTGAACAATTTCCTTCAGAGAAAATTGTCTTTTATTCAGAAATCAAGAAAGCCCAGTGAAATTTCAACCCTATTACTATGATGCTACTAAATGTCCCAACTGGGGGTCATTTTTATTCTATTCCTGCAAGATGGCGCCTGAAGAGAAAGGATTTATGGCTTTGCTGTAGTCAGCCTTCCTTTGCCTGAATGCATCCTCATCAGCAAGAAGAGTCAGAGAAAGACTAAATTCTCTCTGAATGCCCAGGGACCGTTGGAAACTCTCTCTCTCTCTCTCTCTCTCTCTCTCTCTCTCTCTCTCTCTCTCTCTCTCTCTCTCTCTCTCTCTCTCTCTTCCTCCCTCCCTCCCTCCCTCTCTCCCTGGATTTTCGGTGGCTGTCACTGTGTAGGCCTCAGTCCTGCTTCTGAAGGCTCCATCTAAAACAATGTCCACAGCCACTACCCCATCAAACTAAACATTTTCTCCAAAGCATGAATTACCGTATTTATTTATGACTTCAGTTGCTTGTCGCGTCTAAAATATACCACTATGATGGCAAGAACTCTTGCTTACAAGCTTCCCAACACCTTGAAGAAACGCCTTAACTTCTAGTAAATACGTGTGGAAGAACAGATGTAGTGTCAGGCATCGTGCTAAGGGAGTCAAAAGCCTCCGGAGTACACATCTCCACCCCTTTTGCCTCTTGTGAGTACTGAGTGTGCGCGCTGGGGTAGCAGGGAAGAATGAAGGAGAAAGAAGGGACTGGGACAAAGTGACCGGACAGTGGTCAAGGTAGTGCGTCTGGGCCCACCGGCTAAAAAGATTGCTTAGCGAAATGTGCCTGGTTTCTCCCCTGGCTTTCTAAGAAAACCTTTTACGCCTTGGGCTGGAGCAGTGAAGTCCCGCGGTAAAGCGAGTATCTAGTACATACAAGGCTGCGGTTAAGTCTCCACAATTACAAGAGAGGAGAAAAACCCTCACTGCATTTTCTCATCCTCTCCGAAGGAGGGGGCGGAGCTAATAAGGCACGGAAGCGGGAAGCCATCTCGCAGGGTGGGAAAGAGCACCCACGCCTTGTGCTGGCTTACTATCCTCAAATCCCATACGATGCTAAGTCACATGACCAGCCCTTCCTACTCAGGATGAACCCAGATATCCAAAAATTCACCATATTTCTCTTAAATGACATCCCACATGAGAAAGGCCTTCAAACGCAAATAAAAGTATTTTTCTCTGTCCACCCGATTGATTAGGGTGGAAGAGCGCGTGTGCATGTGTCCAATTGAAAAAAACAGCATACAAATATGCCTAAGGATGTTAGCTCAGGACTCTTGTCTCCCAATGGAACACTTGGGCGTCGTCACGTCTAGAGCACGTAATGTTTCCAGAAAGGGGGAAAACACAAAAATCAAAAGTAACAAAAATGTTATGAGATGAAGTGGGGGCATGCCACAGTACGCACGTGCGGAAGTTCCAGGGATTGAATTCAGGATGTCGGGTAAGCAACTTTCCTCGCTAAACCATCTTGTTGGCCTGAACTTTTTCCGTCTTAATAGACTTGTATAGCTGGGCAGAGTCTCGGTCTGTAGAGCAGGTTGTCCCAGAGTATATGCTTCTCCTGCCTCAGCCTCCCGAGTGGAGGGATTACCGGTATGTGTCACCAAGCCCAGATTTTTGTTTTTAAATATGGTCTTTTGGTAGCTTTCCAGACGCTCAAAACTGGGAACATTGCTCATTCCATAATAAAACAAGTCTGTCTTGAGAACAAAGGAGTAATCTGGGGCAACGAACTCTACCAATCTGTTCAGGTCATTTCGCTTTTATAGACTTTGACAAAAGGTGGGGAAAAAAAGAAGGAAAGAAAAGAATGAAGCAAGAATTGATAAGAATGTGGAAAATAACTTATCAGCAGTTTTATTAAATGTAGCAGGGTCACTTGGCACCCTCCAACTCTGACTGGAACCAAGCGCTCTGGGCTTAAAAGACAAAAAACAAAAAAAGTCTTGACTTTGGAAACGCAGCAGACTGCGTTTCCAAATGGAGTACTCTGCACAGTGGGCACATGATCCAGAAAACATAGAGAAAGAAAAACCAAATCCCTCCAGAATTCTCCGAGCACAATGACAGCCTCAGCTCCCAGATACTCTGCCATCTTAGCCCTGCCAGCTATCCTGGGCGCCTGTCTCCTGGGCGCCTGTCTCCTTGGGTGCCTGTCTCCTTGGGTGCCTGTCTCCTGGGTGCCTGTCTCCTGGGTGCCTGTCTCCTGGGCGCCTGTCTCCTTGGGTGCCTGTCTCCTTGGGTGCCTGTCTCCTGGGTGCCTGTCTCCTGGGCGCCTGTCTCCTGGGCACATTGTGTGTTCTACGGTGCTGCTGTAGTTAATTCTCTACTGAACTGTCTTGTGTTGTGACTCGCTGCTGCCCTGTCAGTAGTTCAGGGGCAAATTAGTTGTTCACTTTCGCTACTGACTTCAGCCAGATTCAAAGCAGATTCAAAGCTGCTACAGTTAAGTTCCAGAAAACAAGGCTATATAGAGAAAGGATGAAAGAAAAGCAAATCTCTGAGGAAGGATTTGGAATTTAGATCCTTCCAGAATTTCAAGCGTATAAGTGTTCTTTTGAGAGAAAAGAAACTAATTAGCTCATCTTTTTCGCGAAATAGAAAGTGGCAACCCAGGAGTTTGGTGAACTCCTCAAATCCCTGATTAATCTGAGTGAAAGGCTGAGCTCAGAGCATCATGAATTTGAAACCAGTCTGGGTTACAAAGCCCCTAGTTCTCAATTATTAATAAACTATTCTCTGTGGCTTGATTTTATTCCCATATCAAAACAAAAATTAGATTTCGTACTTTCTTGTATGTGAATTGTAACTGAGGTTGGTCAAGTTTGCGCCAGGGTGTCAGCTCCTCAACATGTAGAAAATACAGAGCTACTCCTTCCTCCCTCTTCCTTCCTCTCGGTTTATGTCTTCTAGGACCCGAAGAGCCATGGAGAGACTCTGGGTGAACAGGAGCTGTGGGGGCCTGAGGGAAACAAAAAAACTACTCCCACCTCCATGTTCTCATTTTCTAATAGAACTTTCTAGACATTGTTTCCAGTCTAGAACCTACTGAAATCCAGTGGATGAAGAAACACTCAGCAGAGGACATTTAAGTCCCTGTGTGTAGCCCTTTGTCCCTGTGGCCCCTCCCTCTCAAGTTCCACTGACTCCTGTATAGAACTGACCTGTACGTTTCAGAACGTCATGCCTCATGTAACTAGGACTGTGTTCTAAGTCTACTTCTTCTCTGCAGTGCTTACCACCATCTTACCACCATGCATGCACTCACACACGCACATATGCACACCATGGCATGCGTGCACACAAATAAATAATGTTCAAACACATTAGTAAACAATTGCTTAAAAAGATAAACACATACACAAATGCAGATAAATTAATATTTAAACACACACAAAGAGCTAGGAGGCTGAGGAAGGAAAACCACAAGTTCAAAGCCAGCCTGGACTACACAGGAAGATGTCATCTAAAAGGAGGGAGAGAATAGAGGAGATGAAAGGAAGAAAGGGAGGGAGGAATAGCTCTATAATGTTTCTACATGTTTACATTTACCAGTCCTTGGTTGTCTGGAAATGTAAGGAGATGTGAGCCTTTGGCTGCACAGAATTCCAGACTAGAGTTCCAGTCCTTTTCCTCCACTGAGATATAGTAACAGTGGCTACCATTCCTCATCCAGAAGTTGGGGCAGCGGGGGCATTGGGAACACATAAAGGAGTCCTTGGAGCCTAGAAGGAAAAAGGACACAGTTCACATGTTTATGGACCAAATCATCTTGGGAAGTTGTACTGGCTGATTTTGTGTCAACTTGACACAAGCTGGAGTTATCACAGAGAAAGGAGACTCCATTGAGGAAATGCTTCCATGAGATCCAGCCGTAAGGCATTTTCTCAACTAGTGATCAAGGGAGGAGGTCCCAGCCTATTGTGGGTGGTGCCATCCCTGGGCTGGTAGACCTGTATTCTATAAGAAAGTAGGCTGAGCAAGCCAGGGGAAGCAAGGCAGTAAGTGACATCCTTCCATGGCCTCTGCATCAGCTCCTGCTTCCTGACCTGCTTGGGTTCCAGTCCTGACTTCCTTTGGTGATGAACAGCGATATGAAAGTGTAAGCTGAAAAAAACCCTTTTCTCCACAACTTGCTTCTTGGTCATGATGTTTTGTGTAGGAATAGAAACCCTGACTAAGATAGAAGTAAAAAGGAGAAACAGGAAAACATGGCCTCTCCAGTGTCTACCTTGCCCTACCCCCTTTCAAACTAAGGTTTAGGGAAATCTGTAACAATGACCTCAAACTAAATGGTCCACAATGTCCAACTCATCACTTCTGAAGTGCTTTCCACCAAGCAGACATAGATTCTGAGCAAATGTCTTATCACCCTGAAGAGCACATGTACACTGAAAATTGTCAGTATCCATGAGATATACACACAGCACATAAAGGATGCATATGCTATCATGGTACATGTCTAGGTACTGTCTCTGTATCCCCAGTGAGTTCACATTATCAGAATCTTTCACCAAGTCCAGTCTCAAGACAGCATATAGGAGGTGTATAGGAAAAGGAGACAAACTAGAAAGAACGAACTGATGTGATCATCTGGAACCAATAGGAACTGGGAAAAGATTCATCTTCAGCCAAAGTTACTACTTAAACATAATTTTTTTCTAACAGAAAAGCACATCAGATACCAAAGTCAAAAGTGATAGAATTCTCATTGCCAGATTCCTCTAGAAGATACAATCCTCAGTCCTTCAAAGAGCTTGAAATGAGTGGCCACTGTGTAAACATCTCGGGGACTTAGAAATAAGGTTCCATGACCTATTGATTTTTTTTTTCTTCCATAAGACTCATTTGCATAAAATCACCATAAGTCATCCCACCACAGGACACATGTACATACATGAACAACTGTGGTACACATACATATTCTAGATCGAGAACTAGAAGTTAGGAAAAACTTCCTGTGTGTTTTTGTGAGGATTTCTATTCCTGCACAAATCATCATGACCAAGAAGCAAGTTGGGGAGGAAAGGGTTTATTCATCTTACACTTCTACATCGTTGTTCATCACCAAAGGAAGTCAGGACTGGAACTCAAGTAGGTCAGGAAGCAGGAGCTGATGCAGAGGCCATGGAGGGATGTTACTTACTGGCTTGCTTCCCCTGGCTTGCTCAGCCTGCTTTCTTATAGAACCCAGGTCTACCAGCCCAGGGATGGCACCACCCACAATGGGCTGGACCCTCCTCCCTTGATCACTAGTTGAGAAAATGTCTTATAGCTGGATCTCATGGAGGCATTTCCTCAACTGAGGCTCCTTTCTCTGTGATAACTCCAGCTTGTGTCAAGTTGACACAAAACTAGCCAGTACACCCTGTCACACAAAGATTAGGTAACTTCCTGAGGAAAGGCTACACTGGGTGTCAGGCTGAAGTCCTCAGACTGAGGTGTCAGATAGCATTTGGTGGTTTCCAGCCTTTTCCAGACAACTGTAGCGTAATCGGCCTGGATCGGAAGAGTTCCAACTTCCTGGGAGTTTTTCTGCTGAAAGTTAGGGCCTGGATAGGAAGTGCAGAGTGCGGCTGAACCCTACGGATGCTCCAGTCAACTCTGTCAAACCTTGTCACTTGCCGTCATCTCGCTTTGTAATATAAAACGAAAGGTTAATTTGGAGGCCAAGTTAGCACTCACCACAGCACAGGATCCGCTGGTACATCAGTAGACTCATGAGAATCACAGTCAAAAGCCCCAAAGACACCATCACCAGGTAGGAAACACAGGGCCGGTGAAAGACAGCTGCAGAGACAAAATCCATGGCAAAATGCTTGAGCCCAGTGCAGAAGCTCAGGCACGAGCCTCTGGTCTCTTGAAGCAATTCTGTCTGGGAGGACAGAAACCCAGGCCACAGGAGGTCCTCTCCCGGTTAGGGTGAGCGCTTGCTCTGTAGTTAAAGGGAACCCCTGCCTTTGCAAACTGTGGCTTCTGAACTCTCACACTAGGACAGAGAGCCAGTGTGTAGACAAGCTGTACCTTTTAGGGACTGAAGGATAATTAGTCATAATTTACCAGAACTGAAAAGCACTTTGCCTTTTGGCTCAGCCATTTCTCCTTGAGACACATTTTTCTAGGTACACACACATGTGCAAAACATACTCATAAGGCAACTTGTGGCAGTAACATCTGCAGGAAGGCCAACTGTCTAAAAAAATCTACCAACCATGAAATATGTAGCTTCTGAAGATGGATTCTTCTAAAGCGAATGTGAAGTGAATTTAAATATAGCCAAGATCACTGCTCAGTCTTTCAGCCAAGATCGGTTGTGGTACTTCACCCAGGCATATATATTTGATAGTGTTTCCCTTTTAAAGAGGAAGTGGGTGGTTAGGAGCAGAAACAGAGGGAGAGGTTTTTGGGTTTTTTTTTTTTTTTTTTTTTTTTTTGCTTTTCATATTTTTATTTATGTGTTTATTTTGTATCCTTCTAATTTGAATCTGGCACTCCAATTTTAAATAAATAAAACTTAAGCTGAAATAAAGTAAACTTTGTCTCAGAAGTACTTGATATAATCCACCTTGTTTTGCAAGGAACTACTACATGTATAGGGCCTTGTGTTTGATCATGGAGCATTGTGTCCTATTAATTATGTGCCATACTTTCTCTAAGAATACTGTATTTCTAGTTTGAGAATGAAAGTGTTTTGCCCAGATTTTTGTTTACAAAATCATTGGTGTCTTATAATTTGATGGTATGAAAATTATGTGTAAAGAAAAATTATAGACTTTTTTTTTTTATTCCTTTGTTTATCTTGAAAGAACACAATTATTTTAAAATTGGGTGAGGTAGCCCATGTCTGTAATGGTGGCCCTTAGGATTCAGGGATTCAGCCCGGCAAATTTGAGGCCAGCTTGGGGTACGTGAGATTCTGTCTCAGAAAGAAAGAGAGAGAGATTTTAGTTTTCCTATTGTAGTCGCGTGTACCTTCTCAAGTTTTAGGTAAACTGTTCTTAGACATTTGAATCGGTAAAGAATTCTCAATTTCTTAAGGGAATTTCATAATGAGAGAGACTTCATGAGTTCTGCATGACAAATGCTTTCACTCAGGAATCCCAAACCCCCAGCGTTGTAGGGAAACAAACAACGACAAAAATAAATTTCATCTTTAGCCTCGGCACTGGGAAAACTGAGGCAGGTAGATTGCGTTTGAGGCCAGCCTGGTCTACAGGGTGAGTTCCAGTATAGCCAGTGCCACATAGAGAGACCCTGTCTGAAAAGGTAAAATTGACAAGGGGAGGGGGAGGAGAGTGGGGTGGGCAAAGGGAATAACATTTTAAATGTAAATAATATCTAATAAGTAAAAGGAAAAAAGATAAAATTAAAATGAACAATTAGAAATACACCAGATCTGTAGCACAGATGACATTTCTGTCACTTATGCCCACCCCAACCCTAACCCCAAACAGGGTCTCTCTTGTAGCCCTGGCTGCCCTGGAACTTGTTCTGCAGACCAGGTAAGCCTTGAACTCAGAGATCTGCCTGCCTCTGTGTCCTGAGTGCTGTGATTAAAGGTGTGGGCCAAGTCCAGCTGTGTAAATGACTTCTTAATGAAATTAAAAACCCTCATTTTAGTTGTGATTTGGTAAATGAAAAAAAAATGTTATCAAATTATAGTTGTATTTGGGTAGCCACCATCTGACTTAGAGTAAAACAAAAGTTTTATTTTATGAATATATTAGCTCCAACTATTATTAGGTTCTTCGCTTAAAATATATTATATAACACATTACTAAGTTCTACACTCCAAAATATACATTCCTCTTGACTTAGCATTTCTATTCCTCACAAATTAGAGCAGATATTAGAAAGGAAAGACCACAGATAAAAAGATGTATAGCTCTATATAATTTACAGAAACAGAAGTAAATCTAAATGCCCATGATTTAGAAAACATGGCAATGTTTTCAAAGGTGCGTTAAAAATTGTAACAAAAAGAAGGGAGTGGGGATAATAAAAAAATTATCAAAATTTTTTATGATAAAATTACATAACAGAGAAGGATCTAAAAACCTATGGAAGAGACTGTGTCCTGGAGTCACCTGCTTGACGTGCAAAATCAAAGATTAATTTTGAGATTGACATCGATCCCTGTCTCAGACAGAATCTGCCTAAAGAAGGGGGTTTTGTGGGTACCATTGGTGGTCTCTGACTCCCCCAGACCTGTAGCCTTCTGTAGCATCCAATGCCTTTCCCTTCTCACCACCACTGAGTTGCAACCAAAGAAAGGGGGGGGAGGTGGGCTAAGAAACAGGAAACAAATCTACATGTATGAATCCATTTCTCATCTCAAGAAACCTTACCATTATCCCTTAATAAGACTGTTGCTTTCTTCACTCGTGGTTAGTGAAACAGACATGGTGGGATGTCAGTCACTAAAACCTACAGGCAAAATTCCTGATCGATAAAGAGTAGCATGCTTGTCTACGTGCATAGAATCCTTAAGAATAAAGAAAAAAATGTAACAACAAAAAAGATAGAGTTGCCATTGCTGGGCCTGATCTGGGATCACAGAAGTAGGTGTCCCATCATGGCTACACTCCACACCACAGGCCCACATCACAGATCCACACTGCAAACTGATCCTCAGTATTCCTTCAGTGTTCTCCGTTGTGCGCTCTCTCCTTCCAGTCATCCCCCTCTCCTCCCAGTCAGTGATCCCCCCTCTCCTCCCAGTGATACCCCCTCTTCCCAGTCTTCCCCCTCTCCTCCCAGTCAGTGATCCCCCCTCTCCTCCCAGTCAGTGATCCCCCCTCTCCTTTCAGTCATCCCCCTCTCCTCCCAGTCTTCCCCCTCTCCTCCCAGTCTTCCCCCTCTCCTCCCAGTCAGTGATCCCCCCTCTCCTTCCAGTCATCCCCCTCTCTTCCCAGTCTTCCCCCTCTCCTCCCAGTCTTCCCCCTCTCCTTCCAGTCATCCCCCTCTCTTCCCAGTCTTCCCCCTCTCCTCCCAGTGTTCCCCCTCTCATCCCAGTCTTCCCCCTCTCCTCCCAGTCTTCCCCCTCTCCTCCCAGTCTTCCCCCTCTCCTCCCAGTCATCCTCCTCCTCCCAGTCAGTCATGCCTCCCTCTCCTCCCAGTCTTCCCCCTCTCCTCCCAGTCTTCCCCCTCTCCTCCCAGTCATCCTCCTCCTCCCAGTCAGTCATGCCTCCCTCTCCTCCCAGTCATTCCCCCCACCCCCACCTCTCACCCTCGGCACAGCCTTCAGTGCTGATGTGCCTAACTCACCTTTGAGCCTCCATGTGGAGTCACTCTGGACTTGCTGTGCAGCAGGCAACTCTAAGGTTGAGTAGATAGGGCTGTCAGCCATCTCTGCCAAATGCCTTTCACACTCGGTGGGAGTGCCGACCATAAAGCAGAGTGAGAAGCACCAGTGAGGAACAGCCCATCCTGTGAAGTAGCAGCAAGGAGACTTGACCAAAACAGAAATGATGTGTCAGGAAATGATTCAGGTTCTAGGGCTGATACAGAAATTGATAATCAAATTGTTCTTCAAAGGCAGCACACCCCGAAGATGCTTGCTAGATACACACTGACTCCCAGGTTATCTTGCTCTGTGGGGATCATAGTGTCCAAGCCCAGAAGTCTGTGTATGAACTCTGCAGTAAGTGTGAATAGTTCCTAGAATTCGTCACAGTGTCTCTTCCCCTTCTAGAAGAGACCAACACCTAGCAGATCTCTTCATCCCATGGACCTGTTGAGCAGGAATAGCTAATGCAATGAACTGTGACTACGTGGGCCTATTTCATGGAAGAAACACAGGCTCCCTTGGATTTTGTGAGTGTGACATAGCAGTCACTGTCTTGCCCAGAACACCATGACCTTTTCTCATTGCTTTACCTTCCTAGGCAAAGACAATTACAAAGAGAAACAAATTCTAAAGCGCCTGCTTTTTCTGCTAGGAGAAAGGCTAACAAAAACTCAAGTAAAAAAAGCATAAAAGTGGTCTTTGAGGAAGAAGAGAGTAAAGTGAGCAGGACTGACTCTCCACCATGGCTTCGCCCAGGGAGAAGGAATCTTACTTAACAGGTTAGCAGTCACTCTCACCAACCAGGCACCAGAGACTGGCATTCTGAGCTATTAATGTGGCCAGAAGTTGTATGGCCCAGTTACTGATAAGAGTTCTGTAGGGGAAGGTACCTGAAAGACTTTGGACTAAAAACTAGGATGCTCCTGCATGAGGCAGAGCTCTATCTCCACAGCACACCCTCCTGTACTGCCAAGGGCTGCCAACAGAGATGGTGTAGTGCTTGCTACATGTACTAACACACACACACACACACATGCCACCCCTAAAAAACACCAAAAAAGGTCCACCAGTGACTTAGCCACAGACATGAGGACAAACACTAACACCGTTAAAAAGAATTTAATATCAAATTTAGTGTATACTTGTAGTAAATCAGTGTTTAAAAGGAAGGAAATTCCACCATATGCTGTGACTGGTGTGGTGATGCTTGCCTTTAATTCCAGCACTGAGAAGGCTAAGGCAGGAGGATCGTGAGTTCAAGGCTAGCCTGGCTGCACGGGGCATTAGTTGATATTCTGATCACCATGACAAATCATTGAGAATAGCACATTAGTGGGGAGACGGGGTCTCACAGATGAGGGGAAAGTGGTACTTCATGGTGGAAAGTTCTAGTGACAGGAGCTTGAGACAGCTGGGCCCATTGAACCTGTACGTCAGGACACAGTGAGAGATGAAGTTGTGTTCTGCCCATGCTTTCCTTTTCATTCAAAGGGACCATTCTTCATAGATGATGCTACCCACACTTGGGTAGATCCTCCCATCTCAGCAACTCAGTTTGGAAAACCCTTCACAGATGCACACCGAGATGTGTCTCCTAAGTGATTCTAGGGGGGAGGACCCCAACCTTCCTAACACTGCGACCCTTTAATACAGCCCTTCATTCAGTGGCAACCCCTCCAACTACTAAATTATTTCATTGCTACTCCGTAACTGTCATTTTGCTAGTTATGAATCGTAATGTGTATATCTGATGTGCAGGATGTCCGATGTGGAGGTCTCCACCCACAGGCTGAGACGTGCTCTTCTGTATCCTGTCAAGTTGACCAACCGCATTAACCATCACAGGTCCACCCTTGCCAAACTGACACTCAGACATAACACTTTAAACCACAGTCTGGAGGAAAAAGCAGGCGACAAGAAACACACATGAGCTAAAGACTGGAGTCGGCGAACAAAAACTGTAACAACTTGAAAATTATGTTTGGACACTTGTTAAAAAGTAGGAGCAGAATGAATAAAAAGGCTGAAGAAATGAAAACTATAAGAGAGAATCAGCCAAATAATCCGGAACGATGTTGAGGTTTGGTCTGCTGCTCTGTGGTGCAATGCTAAATTCTATTCCTGAAGGTCTTGGCCTAGGAGAGGCTTCTCCTGGTTACAAGCTTTTGTGGTGCAAACCTCATTCCTTGATTTAAAATTATTGGTTAAATACAATTGGTCACAGCCAGTTACCAGAGGAGGTGAGTTTGGAGTGACCTGGTTGGGGGTGGGAGACAAGAAAAGGAGGAAGGAGGGGAGAGAGGAAGCTGCCATTAATGGAGATAGACTAAGATCATACAGGCCAAGAGAGACAGTGAGTGTCTGGGGTACACCCTGGGGAGGCAGCCAGGCCGGCAGTTAAAAGGGTAGATTAGAAGTGACCCCCTAGTGATTGTCAAGGCCAAATAGAATAACCATTGTCTGGGTTTCATTTATTTGTAAGCTAGTCGGGGAGAAGCTCAAGGTGGTTCTACTACAGAATAATATTCATGACCTTTAAAAATAACTGAATGTGGTTAATAGCAAATTGGAACATGCGGAAGGGAAGCTCGGTGAACATGAACAAGCTGTAGGATGATATCGAGTAATATAAGTACGACCAGGAGGCTGGGGAGTATCAGTAAAGTGCTTGCCCGGCAAACTTAGAACCTGAGTTCATGTCCCCAGCACCCACATAAAAAGCCAGTCTTGTGGCCAAGCGTCTGCAGTCCCTACACTGGGACAGTGCAGACAGGAGATCCCTGTGGCTCTCCGGGCAGCCAGCCAAACTGATGAGCTATAGGTTCAGTGAGAGACTCTGTCTCAAATTAACAGCAACAACTATAACAAGAATAAGGTCGGACAATTGCAGAAGACACCCAACATTAACCTCTGACCTCTACATGCACACACACATACATACGCACCTGAGCAAGGGGGTGAGGGTTAAAGTAGAAACTTAAGGGTTCTTTGGAAAGTCAGTTGTTGTTTTTGCTGGGCAAATGCACTAAGGAACATTTAGCTGAAATGGACACAGGAGAAAGGCTAAGGCAGACTCATGAAGGGACGCTCGGCTGAAGCAGACACAGGAGAGAGGATGTGGAAGGACATGTGATGAAGAATCCTTTGCTAACGACCAACACCTATTGGTCCCCCTTATATTATAAAGTTGAGCTGTATTTGTTGGGACTCTATAGAGAGAAACACACCAAAAACCTTGTGATAGTGTGCTGCAGTTTCTTCAGCTTCCAGAGACTCAGGATGACTGGTAAAGTGATGTCAGCTGAGGCAGGGCACATGGAGGACACGTGATGTGTGCAGGGTATAAACTGAACTCAGTGGCAGGGCAGAGCTTGGCTTGCTGGTGCAGCTGTGGTCTCAAGTCTTCCCTGAGAGAGGCACAGCTGAGAACTTCTGCTGTCCCTCCTGCTGACTCAAGCCTTAAAAATAGGTTAAAAAAAATTAAAGTTACAGGGGGTAGAGATGGACAACTGGGAGGGGCACTCAACAAATGAAAAAAAAATAGATAAAAAAATCTAGGACTGAAGAGATGGCTCAGTGGTTAAGAGCACTGACTGCTCTTCCAGAGGTCCTGAGTTCAAATCCCAGCAACCACATGGTGGCTCACAAACATCTGTAATGTGGTCAGATGCCCTCTTCTGGTGTATCTGAAGACAGCTACAGTGTACTCACATACATGAAATAAATTTTTTTAAAAAGAAATCTATACAGGGCTGGTAAGAGCACTTGTCACACAAACATAAGGTAATGAGTTCGAATCCGAAGCATCAATGTAAAATATCAGGTACATCGGCACACATCTACAATGCCAAATATTGTGCTGAGTGGAGACAGGAGAATGGCTAGGACTTGCTGGTTGCCATCCGAACTCCAGATTCAGAGAGAGACCGTCTCCAAGGAAAAGCATGATACGGTCATTTTATGTCCTCCTCTGGCCTCCATGTGCACAGACCCCTGCACACACATACACTACACACACTCAACACTCACACTTACATGGAAAAAGACTATATAAGCCAATGAATGATAAACAGCGACGCCTGAAAGAGTGCATCATTGGTAAGAGCCACAAAACGACATAGGTTTTTCTTAATGCTCCAGGGATCAGAAGCCTCCAGTCACTGAGATGAAAGTCACTGAAATGACTGTCCCTCTGGAAGCAATCGATGTCCTTCATTGTTGTCCTGGGGACTGAATGCTGCCTGCATCCACCACCTTCAAAGTCTCATTTCACCTTCCTCCACTGTTGTATGTTTTCTAATCTTCTCACTGACTCCCCCTATTGGAAGCACAAGGACAATCCAGCATAATCCCTCATTAAGTTTTTTTTTTTAACTTATTAATTTTACATCCCACTCACTGCCCCCCCCCCCTGTACTGGCTGGTTTTGTGTCAAGTTGACACAATCTGAAATTATCACAGAGAAAAGGAGCCTCAGTGGAGGAAATGCCTCCATGAGATCCAGCTATAAGGCATTTTCTCAACTAGTGTTGGGAGTGAGGGTGGGGCAGCCCATTGTGGGTGGTGCCATCCCTGGGCTGGTAGACCTGGGTTCTATAAGAAAGCAGGCAGAGCAAGCCAGGGGAAGCAAGCCAATAAGTAACATCTCTCCATGGCCTCTACATCAGCTTCTGCTTCCTGACCTGCTTGAGTTCCACTTCCTTTGGTGATGAACAGCAGTGTGGAAGTGTAAGCTGAATAAACCCTTTCCTCCACAACTTACTTCTTGGTGGTTTGTGCAGGAATAGAAATGCTGACTAATCTTGACTAGCCCTTACTAGCCCTAAGACACACCCCTCCCACAATCCTCCTCTCCTCCTCTGATTGGGAGACCTTCCTGGGTATAACCCAACCCTAGCACATCAAGGCTCTGTGAGGCTAGGTGCCTCTTCCCACTGAAACCACAAAAGGCAGGCCAGCTAGTAGAACACATCCCACCAACAGCTTTTGGGTTAACCTCTACTCCAGTTTTTTTAGACCCGTATGAAGACCAAGCTATACATCTGCTACCTATGTGCAGGGAGGCCTAAGTCCAACCCGTGTGTGTTCTTTGGTTGATGGTTCAGTCCTTGATAGTCCCAAAGGTCCAGGTTAATTGACTCTGTTGGTCTTCCTATCACCTTAGGAGCCACAATCCTTCCTCCTGTTCTTCCATAAAAGTTTCCAAGCCCCATCCACTGTTTGGCTGTGGGTGTCTTCATCTATCTGAGTCAGCTGCCAGGTGGAGCCTCTCAGAGGACAGCCATGCTAGACTCCTGTCTGCAGCATAACAGAGCATCATTGATAGTGTCAGGGATTGGCGCTTGCCCGTGGGATTGGTCTCAAGTTGGGTTGAGTTATTGTTTGGCCATTCCTTCAGTCTCTGCTCCATTCCCGGTCCCTCCATTTCTTGTAGACAGGATAAATTTTGGGTTAAAAGTTTTGTGGGTATTGGTGTTCCTATTGCTCCACTGGGGTTCCTGCCTGGCTGGTTACAGGAGGAAGCCTCTTCGGGTTTCTTACCCCCCAATGCTGTTAGTCACAGCTAAGGACAACCCCCTTTGATTCTTGGTACCTCCCTTATCCCAGGTCTCTGTGTCTTCCTGGAATCAGGCCTATAATCCTAGTACTTAGGAAGCTGAAGTTGGAGGATCAAAAGTTCCAAGCCAGCCTGGGTGCATAGTAGTGCACACACACACACACACACACACACACAGAGAGAGAGAGAGAGAGAGAGAGAGAGAGAGAGAGAGAGAGAGAGAGAGTCACAACTACAGAGTCCCTTTTGCCTTATAAGATAATGGGATTTATTACTAAGCCTGTCACAAATGGTCAGATTAACATAAAACAAAATAGACCTATATCTATACAAAGATACCTTTCATGATTATATTAGTCATCGTACAGAGCCTATCTAACAACTACAAGTGAACACGTGGACTCAGTTCAAAATTTCAAAACATTAAAAGCAAAACTTACTGAAAGTGAAATCAACAAATATATAATCATGTAAAAATTTTTAATTTCTTTCCTCAGGAACTGACAAAAGTACTAAGTAATAATAATAATAATAATAATAATAATAATAATAACAACAGTAGTTATTTTAAGAAACTGTTTTTCACTAATAATTTTCTTCTTGATAGGAAAACTACTGCCCAGATGTAAGACTTCAGACTTTGGCTCAATTCAATACCCCAGAGTCCTTCTAGAGCCAAGAAAGACACGCTTAACCTGTTGGTTTAACCCACAAAATGAATAATGGCTTTATTTCTCTTCTCTCTTTAGAAGCAATGTGGGAGAGATCTTGCTGTGATTTTAGCCACTCTATCTAAGGCCCTGAAAATATCCTGGGGTCAGCACAAGTCCAGCCTTAGAGACCCAGTAGATGGATGCTCTAATGGACTTTGATTTGGACATTTTTAAAAAATTCAGTTTAAGGTTTCTCGGAGTCTCTGCCTAGGGCATTTGCCTTTGCCTCTCTTCTGTGTGTCTTTCCAGGCTCAGTCAATTCTCCACATTACTGAGATAAGAGTAACTTCCTTTCACCTTTCTGCCTCTTCTTAAGTGTGCTTTCCCTAGCAGTGAACATTCTGGGTTTCCTTGGCTCTCTAGTGCTTTGTTAGCTCCTCACTGTGTGGAGACTTTCTGTCCCACCTTGGAGCCAGTTTAAACAGTGTGGCTTTTTTCCCCTACCTCTTTGTCCTGGCAACAGCTAAAATTTACAGCCTGCCTGCCCTAAGGGGTTTCCTGTAGTGGATAATAAAATTGTCCTTGAGCTTAAAAAAAAAAAAAAAAAAAAAAAAAGTAGTAATTTAAAGCATTTCAACCACAGCACTGCCCACCTTGATCTAATTAAATTTACCCCAAAAATTACATTGAACAAGTAGAGAATACAAGGGTTTTTTTCCAAGTCTAAAAAAAAAGCAAAGTTCATAAAAAACCAGATGGTGTATGGAGCTATAATATACATTTCAATAAATTTGAAATACTGGGATATTTTCATCTTTATTTATTAATGGTGTGCATGTGCGTGTGTGCGTGTGCGTGTGCGTGTGCGTGTGTGTGTGTGTGTGTGTGTGTGTGTGTTGGGGGGGAGGGAGATCGGGAGTACACATATGCCACTCTGTGCATGTGTAAATCAAAGAACAGAGGTAGTTTTCCTCTCTTGCTTTTGTGGTCATTCTGGGGATCAAATTCAGGTCACTGGGGCTTGTGCAGAAAGAACTTCACCATCTGAACCATTTCACATGCCCAGTATTAGGGTATTAAATGTATCCTATAGCTGAAAAAAAAATCAACAAGGAAAAAAAATCTCAACAATTGTTTAAGTATTTGAAAATTAAAATTCACTTCTAAATGACTCATAAGCCATTAAAATAAAAGAAAAAAAATAAAATAAGTGAGGTAGAATGTGAGCATTTGCTAATCGGCTGACATGATGCTTAGAGAAACTCTTGCAATTCTCAATGAATAGGGAACAGATTAATACAATCTGACTTTAAAAGTCAGTGATAGGAAGACAGCTACAAATTAAAACCAGAAAAAAAAGAAGAGTGCTGAGAATAAAAATAATTCCAAGTCACATTTTAGTAATAGTAGGAAATTTAGAAAAAACTAAATTTGGTTCATTAATGAGATTAAGGTTGATAAAGATCTCAAAAGACAGATAAAGAAGACACTGGCCACAGGTCAGGATAAAACCCAGTAGTATGTGTGCACGTGTGTGGCTAGTGCCCTTGGGACTGAAGTTACAGACAGTTGTAAGCTATTGTGTGTGTGCTGGGAATTGAACCCAGGCTCTCTAGAAGACAGGCAACTCTCCTAACCTAAGAGCCATCTCTTCATCCCATAATGAATTTTTAGAAGAAAGAACAGAGCATTGTAATATACACTATAATCCTAGCATTCAGGAGGCAGAAAGAGGAAGATCGTTTTTAAATTCAAGGTCAGTCTGGGTCACAAAGCAAGATGGTCTCTACCACCCCTTAAAAGACAAAAAGTTTGAAGCTTGAAGTCTAATTTTACCTTAAGGAAAAAGAAAACAACAAAGTCCAGTATTAGAAGGAAGGAAATGATGGAGGTCAGAGCATGAATACATACAGAACATAGGGACAAAGGAAGAAACAAAGGGGAAAACTAAGCTGTTTTTAAAGGATACGCAAAATCTACAAACCTCGGGCTGGTTTAACCACAAGAAAAAAGGCTCAAACAGCTAAAAATCAGCCTTTGGTAATGTGGACATTGCTGATCAATAAGTATGGGAGACCGTTCCTTTGTCAAGTGTCTGCTATAATTTCTTTCTTTGACTCAATATGGCTTTCATTGTAGAAGTCCTTAACATCCGGGTTGAATTTATGCCTCGGGGTTTTGTTTATTTCTTTGTTTATTGTACTTTACTTTATTTTACTCTTTAACTATCACGAGTGCTGAAAGGACCAGAGTTGGCACAGGACACAGCAAAACCAAGATTTATCTGCCCCATAGAACAAAGACAGGGCATAGGAGACAGTGGAGAAAGAAGGCAAGAGAGAGGAGGAAGAAGGACAAAGCACTGCCTCTAGATATAGAGGAAACAGATATGGCCCTAGGCAAATGGCAGTTCATAAACAGAAAAAGGAAAAAGCGGTGGATAAGGTGTTTAATTTTGATTGGACAGGTTAATTAGGACAGCCAAGGGGGGCTTTAGATTGCTGGGCTTCGATACTTTGATAGCCAGACCTTGGCAGTGAGCCTCAGGAGGAGGAAGGGGCCAAATAAGGGAACAGACCTTGGTTGCCAGCTTTAGGAATGTAATGTAACAGGTTTTTAATCAAGGGAGAGAAGGGTAAAGGTGAAATGTGTCAGCAGAGGCTTGCTTGTCATTCCCAAGCTTGCTCGGAAAAGGAAAAAGTGATATCCGGTTGTAAGGAAATCTAATCTCCTCACATGGGGCACCAATGCTGTTAAAAGGTGACATCCCGGGTTTCAGCACCAATGTTAGGAAAAGGATGAAGAATGGGGGGAGGGGTATGGCCCATGGAGGTGCGGTGAGGCCTGGAGGAAAGGGAGATGCCTTTGGGGGCCCCATGTTGGGAATCCCTTCCCCCTGAGGGACCAGCCACATGATGGTATAGTACAGAATAGAGTTCATTCAAGTCATGGGGGAGTTAAAAGGGTAGTAGAGGCAGAGAGAGAGAAGAGTAGAGAGATAGAGAAGTAGAAGCCGGCCATGAGCACATGGAGAAAGGGGGGAAGGGAAGGGGGAGAAAAGGGACAAGGGGTAGAGTAAGAGCAAGAGAGAAAGGAGGGGACAAGAGAGAGAGCAACAGCCCCTTTTATAGTGTCAGGTAACTGAGGGGTGGGGTATACCTGGCTGTTGCTAGACAACTGAGGGGTGGAGTTTACAGAGTGCCAACATTTAGGGCCTTTCACTTGAGATTTTTTTTTTCTTTGACTTTTTTTTCCCAGAAAAAATCCATTTTTATCGCATAGAAAACTCCCAAAATTTTAAGCTAGAAATGAAAGAGAAGGCTCCTTGTGCAAAAAAAAAAAAAAAAAAAAAAAAAATGGTCAACTCCAAGTGGATCAAAGACTTTAAGGTATGAGACTAGGAGGCGAAAGCATGGGAGAACCATTTCAAGATGGCAACAGCAACATGTCCTAGTCAGGTTCTAAGAGCTTGTGGTGGTTTGTATATGATCAGCCCAGGGAGTGGCATGATTAGAGAAGGTGTGCCGCTGTGAGCGTGGGCTTTAAGACCCTCATTCTAGCTGCCTGGAAGCCAGTATATGCGAGCTACCTTCAGATAAAGATGTAGAACTCTCAGCTCCTCCTGCACCATGCCTACCTAGATGCTGCCATGCTTCACCTTAGTGGTAATGAACTAAACCTCTGACCATGTAAGCCAAACCCAATTAAATGTTGTCCTTAGAAGAGTTGTTTTGGTCATGGTGTCTGTTCACAGCAGTAAAACCCTAAGACATCTCTCTTCCAGAAAAGCAGTTTATGAAGCATGCTCAGCAATCAGCAGGTGGGGAGGGGCAGATCTCTGTGACAGACACATAGTAACTATGGGCCTCAACCTTCCCCCTCACCCTGCTACCTAGCAACACGAGGTGCCTATTATGGGCTAATCACCACCTACTTGGCATAGGACCTACCCCTTTTCTCTGAAGCTTATAAGAGGGGACCCTCATTTTGCCTCATTGGACTGAACTCAGAGACTCCACTGATGTGTCCTCCTATGGAGCTAAGAATTTTCCCAAAAAGGACAAACAAGATGGCTCAGCAAGAAAGCAAACACCACCAAGGCAACCTGAGTTCAAGGCCCAGGACCTACCCAGTTGTCCTCTGACCTCAACATATACATCATGTTTTGAATGCACCAATACACACACACACACACACACACACACACACACACACACACACGATTCCACTGGGCTGGGACTTAGCAAAGACTGTCAGTTGTCACCTGCTGCCATTACCTGCACCAGGTAAAGTATAAAAAGACAGCTTGGTACACCCCCCATCCCCCACCCCAGTCTCTCTCACACTCTCTTTCTCTCTCTGTTCCCACGTGTTCCCAGCCGGCCTCTTTTTTTCTCTTTCTGTCCTTTCTGTCTTCCTCTGTCCCCTTTCTCGTGGCTCTGCTTCTGGCTGCCTCTACCCCTTCATCAGGCCCTCACTCCCCTGCCGTCCCCCAAATAAACTCCTTTATACCAGGTGTGTCCTATGGCATGATTTCTCAGGGGGGACACATTGGTACGAGCCCACCAGGTACCCCTGGCTGCTGCCAAATTGTATTTTATAACAATAATCTCTCCAGTAAATTTCTTACACCGAAGGACAAGCCACTTCATCAATGTCTTTCTTGAACCCTGGATTCTAAGAACTCAGATAATGGTGCTAAAACTTGGGTGTGTACATCGAGGAACAGATAACTCCATAGGGACCCCCAAATGCCTTTGCTACGGTTTTTCCACACCCACACTGGCCTCTGGCTGCACCTGCCTCTCAGGCTTCTGGGACATCTGTCATCTCTGGCCTAAGTAAAATTCCTCATCGAGTCAGATGTTTGGGATCAGACAGGTTGCCCTAAACAAGCTAAGTCTAAGAATGCTAAATTCCAGCCCAATCCCCTTCTGGTGACACTGGTCACATGTTCGGGATAAAATCAAGTAGTATGAAACACCAATTCTGGCTTTCCCCTTCATATAAGGTGAGAAAAGACTTGAGCACTCCAGGGTGTGGTGGTGGGGGGGGGGGTTACTGTAGAAATGAAGAAGAGCACCAGCCAGAGGCATCTGGAAAAATCCAGAGACAGGCGAGAAAGTAAGGTTCAATGTGACCAGTAACCTGAACTGGGCCACGAGAGAAGAATGCTGGTGAGCGAGAAAGAGAGAGGAGAAAGAGGAGAGGGGGCCAGAGAGACCCAAGACAGATGGGGTGGGGGGCAAATGGACCAAGAGAGAGCCAAGAAGATTCATTGCTAAAATGCTAAGGTTATACCGGAAAGAGAAGCTTGGGGAGGGGAAGCCCAGGAGCTGGAGTTTAGGGTAGGGTGTAGAGGGTAAAAGTGCTCATGCGCACGGATAAGCTCTGAAGAACCCAGTAAAGTTAAACTCTGGTGTCCTTCAAAGGAAGCTGATGTTTAACTGCCCTCCTGGAATGCTGGGAATGGATGTAGGTTGTGACCTGCTGATCCTTTGTTTTCTAGTGAGGTAGGCTCTGCCCCTGACTCCCAAGATTTATCTTTTTTTTTTTTTTTTTTTTTTGAGTTAATTTTTTTTGAACAACTTTATTTTAAAAAACAAAGATAAAAGAACAAATTTTAAGCATTTTTGCATAAAAGTATACGAATACATTTTTGTCAGTGCTTGGCTTTTTTTTTTCCCAAAGGTTTGATAGTGTGCATTAAGGTCTTACAGTTACAATGAGCAAAAAGTACATGTAAACATATACCCCAGAGACACTCCAATATACAACAAAGACGCATGCACCACAATGTTTATAGCAGCTCTATTTATAATAGCCAGAAGCTGGAAAGAACCCAGATGTCCTTCAGTAGATGAATGAATACAAAAATTGTGGTACATTTACACAATGGAGTACTACTCAGCTATCAGAAACAATGACCTAACAAAATTCTTAAGAAAATGGCTACATCTAGAGAATATCATCCTGAGTGAGATAACCCAGTCACAAAAGAACAAACATAATATGCTGTCACTGATAATGGGATACTAACTCCAGAAAGCTCTGAACACCCCAGAAACAATTCACAAACTGCGTGAAGTTCAAGAAAAAAAAAAAAAAAAACATTATGCTCAATCCTTACACACAAAGAAAACTTTGACTAATTCCAGGTTACATCCAAAATTTATCTTTTACTTACCCCAGATCCTTTCCCTCTAAATCTTGAGCTTTGCTTTAGGCCATTAAAGGAAGAGGGAGTAAGAGGAGAGAGGTGACAAAGAATTGGGTTCCCCATTGTGTCTGTTTAAGGAAAAGCGCTGTGGCCTGTCAGGCCACACCCTGACTCCCACGGATATTATGTTTACCTCAGACCCTTATCTTGAGCATTGTTCCTAAGTCAGCAAGAACCCCTCTATGAACAAAGCGTATGTATGTACTTCGGAAAGACCTTCAGTGTAAACATGTCTTAAGCTTTGTCTACTCACCACCCACTGAACTGAGTTATCAGAAAACTAGCTTCCCAAATGGTGATGCCCTTACATATGGCTAAAATAAACCGATAGTCCCACTCTCAAAGTCTTGGCCCAACACCGATACCCAATCCGGCTGATTCTCTTTTTCCTTCACTGTGAAGCCTGCAGGTGCCCTCCAGAATAGGGGACAGGGTGGGCAGAGCTGTGAGGAGCCACAGGTATTTAAGGAGCCTGGAAGCCAGCTTACGCTTTGGTACGCTAAGAGGTACCTCTGTTAGCCCTTTGTCTCCAGTTTCTCTTGGACCGGACACCCATCTGCCCACTTGGCCACCAGACTTCATAATGGTATCTCAAAACAACCCCAAACTCAGCTTCAGCCAGCAAAAAGTAAAATAAAAATAAAAATAAAAAGCAAGCCCGGAGGCCTTCCTAACCTCGTCCACCCGCTCCTCTAGCTGGCCTGTCCACTTACACCCTGATCCTTTCACAGACACAACGGGGGACCCTAACTCTTCCCCACCCACCCTATCTCCTCTCACTCTTCCTTGCCAGTGCACAGTCCTTGTACCTCAGCAGGAAAAACAAACAAACAAACAAACAAAAACCCAACAACAACAACCTGAAGCAGCTGGAGGACACCTAACTGCAGCTTTTTTCTGTGTGTGTCCAAAGGGTTGCAAGCTGAGGTCAGCTTTCCTCCCCAGCCAGTCACCCAGCGCTGATCAGATAGTGCGGAGCTCTAACGTACAGGCTGCCTCAGCACGCTTCTTCCTCTCCTTGGAGCTTCTCCGTAAAAGCACCCCTGTTTCTCTGCTTCCCACTATTTTTTCCTGGTCCAGCTCTGCTGAGCCCAGCCCTCGCCCTCCTGGTCGGCACACCACCCCTAACTCCTCGCAGCCCCCTTGCCAGCTCGCCATCTCACCCCCACCCCTACCCCTACCCAGCCTCCAAAACCTCACTCTAGCACCATTTCCAAAAGGGGAAATGGACCACGCCTCCACTCGAAGTGTCCCCTCCTGGCCCGAAGGAAGAAAAGCGAATAGCCACCTTCTCAGCCTCCCTAGAAAGATGAGTCCTTCCCCATTCCCCTGAATCCAGTCTCGGCCTATGAAGAAACCCCCTCCAGCTCAGTACGTCTTACTCTAACCAGCCGCTTCACAACTCCACCTCCGGAGTCAGATCATGACCCTAGCCTATCCAGACATCATTATGTTATGAATATAAATTATATTTGGGGATAATAACTAAGTTCTACAGTGTAATTTCCTGAAGTGTTCATTAAAAATGCAATTGTTCAGGTGACCCAAAAAGGCGAGGGGAGGGTGTTTTCAGGACTTTAAAAACGAAATAAAGCAACGAAGAAACATCTAATGGGAAAGACCGGAGAAAGGAGAAGTTCCATCAGGCCTTGACAGCCGGAAAATGGGCCACAGAAAGATAATAAAGATGGCAAACTTCCTGCTTCTCCCTTGGCCTCCTGACCAGACCGAACAGCTGATTTACTTTCTCTCACCCTGCCAGGAGGAGGTCCCTGCCAGCTAACCAGGAAAGACTAGCTAGATGAACTCAAGGCCTGACCTCAACCTGGTCTCCCGAAGTTGTGGGCTTAGCAGCTTTCCTGGTCCAAACTGGCCAGTCCTAATTATACCTTCATTCGGTTTGAATTGCCCCATGTCTTTGTCTGCAGAGAGTAAGACTGGAAAAAGGAGCTTTTCCCCCACCCCTCACCCCATCCCACCCCACCCCGGTACCGGGCTGGGGACTCAACTTCTCCAGTTCAACTCCAATCATTTCCCCCTTGGAGATAACTTATCTTTCTTTCCTTCCTTCCTTCCTTCCTTCCTTCCTTCCTTCCTTCCTTCCTTCCTGTTGTGATTCTGTAAACCCCACCCTTCAATTACCTGGCAGTAGCCAGGTATGCTCTGCCCCAGTGACCTAACACTATAAAAGGGGCTGCTTGCCCCCTCCTCTCTCTCTTGGCCTCTCTTGCCTCCTGGCTCTCTTGCTCTCCCCACATACCCCTCCTCTTCCCCTTCCCTTCCCCCCTCTCTTTCCACGTGCTCATGACTGGCCTCTACTCCTCTATTCCTCTCTCTCTCTTTCTCTCTCTCTCTCCCTCCCTCCCTCCCTCCCTCTCTCTCTCTCTCTCTCTCTCTCTCTCTCTCTCTCTCTCTCTCTCTCTCTCTCTCTCTCTCTCTCTCTCTCTCTCTCTGCCTCTACCACCCTCTTAACTCAACCATGACCTGAATAAACTCTATTCTGTACTTTACTGTCGTGTGGCTGGTCCCTCAGGGGGAAGGAATGGTTTCAACATGGGCCCCCCAGAGGCATCTCCCTTTCCCCCAGGCCTTGCCACACCTCCATGGGCCATATGCCCCCTATTCTATTCATCCTTCCCCTAACATTGGTGCTGAAACCCGGGACGTCATCTTTTCACAACATTGATGCCCTGTGACTTTTCCTTTCAGTAACTTTTCCTTTCATTGGTGCCCCATCATCTTTTCCTTACACTTCCTTCCTTCCTTCCTTCCTTCCTTCCTTCCTTCCTTTCTTCTTTTTTTTTTTCCTGTGGACAGTGTTTGTCTGTGTAGCCCCAGTGGTCCTAGAACTAGCTTTGTAGACCAGGCTGGCCTCAGACTCAGAGATCTGTCTGCTTCTGCCTTCTGAGTGCTGGGATTAAAGGTGCACATCACCATCGCCCAGCCGGTAAGCATTGTTAATCTCTGGGCCATCTCTCCAACCCAGTGTTGTGTGTTTCTTTACCTTAAATAAAAGTATTCAGAGGTGGGGGTTGGGGGGAGATGGCTCAGTGGTTAAAAGCATGGGCTGTTCTTCCAGAGGAGCCACATTCAATTCCCAGCACCCACATGGCACCTCACCTCTGTCTGTAATTCCAGTTCCAGGGGTCCCACACCCTTACATACACTATGGGCAGTCAAAACACTAATGCACATAAAATGAAAATAAATTAATTAATGTTTTAAAAGAAATATTTTTCATCTGTTGTTTCTACCTATGTGGTTGAGGTCCCCTCACTCCTCACCCTCCGCCTTTTAATTCTTTAACTGGTAAAGAAAACAAACCCAAAAAATAAATAAATAAACCTCTAGGAACAGGCATAAGTTGTATGTTGGATAAAGAAGGTTAAAGAAAAAAGAAAGTGCTTTTAGATGAGAAGAGATGTAAGGTTTGGTCAGTTCAACACAGTTTAGAATCCCCTGGGAAGATGGTCTCAACGAAGGACAGCCTAGACTGGGTTGGCCTGTGAACCATCTTCGGAATTGCCTTTATTGCTTTAATAGAAAGGGAGGATCTGCCCTATGGGCAGCCCCATTCTCCAGTGAGAGATCCTGAACTGTGGGAGTGAGCCAAGCACACACGTGCACATACGTTTTGTCTTTTATCTTGATTCTGGGCATGACAGGCTGCTTCAAGTTCCTGCTGCCTTGACTTCACTGCAATGATAGACTGGAATCAGAAATCTTATTTATTTTACCTCTATTTAAACCTTTCCCCCCTAGGTTGGTTTACATAAGGTATCTTATCACAGCAGCAGAACCAAAACTAAGCCAGCAGGTCAAAACTTGTTCTCACACAACTGTTCACCCCTATAAGACAACGGTCCCAGTAAACAGTTGGCAACACTTGAGCTTCGTAAAGGGTGTCGTGGTGAGAGCTAAGTGCACTGTAACCAAAGTTTGTTAAAAGCCTAAGATCTACATCTAGAGCAAGAGAGCAATGTATTTACAGTTAACTAGAGATTCCTTATGCATTTGGGATCTAGATGGACATGACATTTCAGTTTGACTTAAAGTACAAGATCTAGGCCAGGCATGGTTGAAGGGACTCTGGCCAGTGCAGCTCTGGCAAGCCTTGCCCTTTTCCCCTATTCCCTATGCCTTGCAAAAAACAAAACAAACAAACAAAAAACAAACAAACAAACAAAAAACCCTGCTAGATTATATTTCTAAAGCTATCCAACAAGGTCTAGTCCCTTATTTGGACAATTCCTCCTCCTGAGGCTGACTAACAAGGCCCAGTTCTCAAAGTATTGAAGTCCAGCAAGCAATCAAAAACCCCCTTTGGTTGACCTAATTAGCATATCCAATCAAAATATGCCACTGTGTCCTAGCCCATCCTCTCCTTCTCTTCTTAAAAGTTTCAACTGAAAGGTCATTGGCTGCTGCTTTTCTGAATCAGAAAGCAGCCACTTTGACTTTTCTTCCCTGCTTAATAAAGAATCCCTCCACGAAAGCAGGTGTTTAGGTGTGGTTTGTGCCTAATCCAGGGTAAAAAGGAAACCTCCTCCCCTGCTCTTGGGGGTCTCCTAACAATGGCTTGTTGCCCACACATTTATCCCAGCACTCAGGGTATTTATTTGAGTTCTAGAGCAGACATGGATACATATTGAGATCTTATCTTAAAGAAGGTACAAAATAAACACAGAGTATCACGTTCTTGAGAGTAAAAACAGATGGGAGGGAACAGTCAGATTAGAGAGACGGTAAAGTCGTTAGGAGTACATGCTGCTCTTACAGAGGACCAGGGTTCAGTTTTCCAACACCCACACCCATGGCTTACAAGTGCCTATGACTCTGGTTCCAGGGTACACAGCAGTCTCTTTCGGCCTCCTTGAACACTACTAGGGCACAAACACAGCACATACATACGTATAAGCAAAACACTTATACACATGAAAAAAATCTTTTTTTCTAACATGATGTGGGCAAATGAAAGGACAAAGGAGCCCCCATAAGGAGACATCCATTTGTTCTTAGCAGTATCCTATGCCCTCCAAAAGCAATTTCCCTGCCCTTTCATGTGCTACAGGTTTCTGTGACAGAAACCATACCCTGGGCGAGAAGTCTGAGTCTCTGAGCTGTGGTGAGGAAGTATTTCTTTTACATTCTTGAGTTGTTTCCTCAGCCTTTGGGGTCATAACAATTGCAGAATCACTATTTAAGTATATAAAGAATCATTTATCTCTTAGTACTTGATCATCTTACTAGAAAGCAAATCTTTACAGTTATGTTAAGAAAACAAAAGTAAAGTGGGACAATTTGTAACTGACCAATATTCTCCAAGTTCAAAGGTCAAATAAGATAACTAATTGGGACCTGTCTCTTATCTGGCTCCCATAGCTGAGGCCTGGGAAGCAATTGTAAGAAATGTTTATTGGAACAACTAGTGAAATTGTGCATGACACTGGATATTAGATAATAATAATATTGAGTTTATTTCATGGCTCCTGATTTTGATAATCATACTATTACTACCAAAAAATGTATTGTTCTTAGGAAATACACCCTGATATGTTTAATAGTAATGGAGACAGTGGTCAATAAATGATTCAAAAATCAACTAATGGGGGCAGAATCAGGGGAAAAGAGAATAAAATAAATGTAAACAATTGAACCGAAGCAGAGTCCTGTCTTATTTTATCTTTTGAGACAGGGTTCACTATGTAGCCCAAGCACTCTTTTGAGCCTGCAATCCTCCTGCCTCAGCTTCTCCAGTGCTGGGATTCAGCTAAGCACCATCACCTTTGAACTCCTTCTTGCCTCTCTCCCCGAACACATGCTAAATTAGTAAAAGTGAAAGCTGCAGAGACCAACTATGTACTTAACCTTTGAGATATATTCAATAATATCAGTTGGACAGGCATCAATAAATATCAAAATTAAAATCTGCTCCGAGGTGGTAAGTTAAATACATGCATAACAAGAAAGTACTGGTTTCCAAAAACCCCTAAGCAGAACAGAAGTGGGGCATAGGAAGGATGTGTTTGCTGGAGAAACCAGAGCAGAATCTGTTAACACAATCATACTGAAGTGTCAAGAGGTGGCAGGAGCTCTCCCCACACTGCTCCCCACCTGCTGGACAGCTTTTATCTGGGTCAGGAACCTTGAAGTCTGTTCTGTGAGGTAGAAATTTAAACATGCAGAAGCCCTTGGGATGGGCACAGGAGCCCTGTACTGGGGAGAGTCCACTCTGCTTCCCTCCCACAGAAGACTGGGTCCCCAACCTACTCACTCGAGATCTGTGCTTCCAACATGCCCCCCTCTCTGCAGCCCAACACTACAGCCCAACTACTTCAGATAATGGCTTAGAAGCAAGATTTCTGAAGTGGAGCTTGAAGTAATCCACAAAGCAGGTGGGGACCCTGGGAGCTAAACAGGCAAAAACAGATGAGACGGGGGACAGAGAAAGCATGATTGGAGAGGGATAGACAAAAATTCAGGATGCATACTGAGACATAAAACCCCAGTAGCTGGAAAGCTAATTTAAAACATTTTTGGGGGGCTGGAGAGATGGGTCAGCAGTTAAGAACACTGACTGCTCTTCCAGAGGACCTGAGTTCAAATCCCAGCTACCACATGGTGGCTCACAACCATCTGTTATGGGATCTGATGCCCTCTTCCAGTGTGTCTGAAGACAGCTACAGTCTACTTATAATAAATAAATAAATAAATCTTTAAAAACCACAATGTATTTTTAAAGGAGCTTTAACAGATGTGCCCTATGCGGATGAGCAATGCTGCCTTCGGAGGACAGATTTTTCTTCAATGAAAAAATTTGATGCTAGGCATAAGTTACTTTCCTATGAGCTCCAGAGGCACTTAATACAATTATAGGTTAGTTATTACCACTACTCTTGAATGCGCACCATAACTAAACGGGTCAGATTATTAGTAAAGAAGATACCACCGCACAGTTAGTTAACAAGATACCAAGAAACTGTTCTTGAACTGAGCAGGCACCCCCTGCTGGCTAGCATTCACAGTGTTAGAAGGCACTCTGCAGACCACCAAGAGAAGCTGATCATTAACTTTACCTAGCACTGGACCCTGCATGCTGAACTACCGATCTAGCAGGCAAGAGATGCCAACAGGTTCATGGTGTGTGACAGACTTCTCCTGAGAAGACAGGACACACATACACATGGCTGGCCTCCGAAAGGGAACCTGTGGAAGACCAAAGTAACTACTGGCACTGAAGTCCAATATGGTGAACCAATGAGGCACTGTTTATTGGGGTTACTAACAGGAATGTGGGAGAGGGGTCCCTTACAAGGAGTAGGGATGATCCAAAGGCAGCCACATCATCAGAAAGCCTAACCCAACCTAGGTGATGACTCCTAAAAACTACAGCCCTGAGCTCTCTACCTACTCTATCCAAACGTGGCTTTCTGACCTTAGTTTGGGTGGTCAGAGTCTCCACCCCAGCAACTCTGCACTGCCTTCTTCATTGTTGACATGGGCCCTAATGACTCTCCCAGGCTGCTGTTCTTTGGTACATGACCTGCTTAACTCCTGAGCCCCCCTCTGTCTTCCCATACCTCCTAGAAGAAATATCTCCATTTGGAGAAAAAGGTACTAGCCTGAGGAACATGCTATACAACAGTGCATGAATCGAAAGTCTATTGAAAGGGGTGACTGCTCTCTTGACTGGATCCGAGGACTTCCTTGGGAGGATATTGAGGTCTGGTGCAGGAAAACACTGTCAAAACCCAAGGCTGGGAAAGTATAGGCTCCAGGGCAGAGTCTGATGATAACGGTTTGCTAAGTAGTAGTGCTGTCAAACTGCCTTCTAAATATTTATGTTTATAGGCATAGAGCTGAGCTGTTTCAACCCTACTCAGAGAAGCTTCTTGCTGCAAGTCGATGCAGAGACTCATAACCATTCAAAATGCTGAGACTGAGTAACAGGTGGGACATCTATGTCAACCCCAGCTTCCTAAAGCTCAGGGGACATTTCAGAAGAGAGAGGTGAGAAGAAGGGGGGGGGGAGTGTGGCAGTTTGTGATGCAGGCCTTTTAATCCCAGTACTTGGGAGGCAGAGGCAAGCTGTTAACATATCTATGAGTTCGAGGCCAGCCTGATCTACAGGACAGCAAAGGCTACTCAGGAAAACCCTGTATCGAAAAGCCAAAACAAAACCAGCAATCACAAATAAATTTAAAATGGGGGCAGAAGTGATATGAAATGCTGTCTTCTGGACATGATATGGCTGTTGCCCATGAACTCACAACAGCGGTAGTCACCTGCACAAAATCACTCCCAACTGAGGGCCTGTTGGCAGTTAACAGGGGATTCGTTTTTCTCGCAAGGCAGGTGACTACTGTTAGGTGGCCAGTGACTCTGCAAATGACTCCAAACCTATTTGCACATGAGTATCCCTAGTTAGGCTCAGTGGATTATTGGGGATATTATTTAGATTGTGTGGGAGATATGTTGGTGTGGTCCAACAGGAAAATGGGGGGACTTAAAATACCTTATATATTTTTTCAAAGATTTGAGAAAAAAAAGAAAAAGGATATCAGTTCTTGAAAGAAACTACATTGTATCAAGGATTGTCCTGCACGTATCATCAAAATGTTGCATATAGTAATTGCTCATTAAATATGGGCTGGGTGATTAATTAAAGTAAGTCAGAGATAAGTCAAACACCCAACATTTAATACCATTGGTTAAACAGCAATCTATAAAGCTAAATAATATGCAACTATTAAAAAGTTTATTTGTGTGCCTGGGGATGTCGCTCAGCAGTAGAAGTATTTGTTTGATATGTGAAGGCCCAGAATATGAACCCCAAAATTGAAGAAAAGATTTACTTGTAGAGTTAAATGATATAAGGAATTCTTTTTTAATTTTTAAAGAAACAATTTTATGTTTGAAGGAAATATACACTTGTATATATTCAGTCAGTTACTGTATGGTTGTTATTTTGTTTGTTCTATTTTTCAATATTAAACTATTTTTATCATTACAAAATTTAGGGCTTTTTTTCTACTTACCCACCTTCCCCCAAGACAGTAAATATTCAATACTCACCTCATACACCTACCAAACCTAAATTGTATCAATTGATATGATAATGTATCAATTAATAATGTGAGCCACCTCTGAGATATATGCCTATAATCTCTGGCTCAAGAGGGAAAGGAAGGAAGATCTCAAACTCCCAGCCCTCCTGGGCTACATATCAAGATCCTGTCTAAAAGCAAGAATGAACAAAAACACTTTAACAACATGAACATTAATAACTACTGATATATACAAGTACACATATGCACACGTGCCTCTATCTCTTTCAGTCCAAGTCTATTCTAAAGCTGGGCAGAGCCCTTGTGGAGTTGGAATTTGAGGAGTTTGTGCTTATCCCATGCTGCCACGGGGCAGATGCTGAGCTGGTAGACACTGCTCTGGGGGTGGGAAAGCACAGTCTGAGATGTGGGAAAGCCTGAGCTGGTTCGGGGGTCCCCGGGCCTGTGATGAGGCTGGGCCTGTGGGGTTCTCAGATGCTTGGACATCCAGGAGCCACTGGGAGTTGTAGAAGAGCCAAGAACGGAGTCGGAACCTGAGGGCTGGGGACAGCATCTAACCCGGGGCCAGAGGGGGAAGCTCTGGCTTGTCCCAGAGGTGGAGCTCTGGCTTGACCTTAGCTTGGTGGAGGCAGTCTTGGTGGAGGTTGTGGCTGGGATCACAGAGCACAGAGGCCTTCTATGAGAGACTTAAGCTGCGGCTCTGTAGGCAAATGCCTTCTTCATGGCTCCCCACAGCAGATCTGGATGAGACAGTCCATGGTTCTAATCAGTTTACTGGTTGCTTGTGGTAGAAAATGGATGCATAACATACTCTGGGGGAGGGGGCTCTGAGATTAAATACCTTTTTCAGGGAGGAAGGTCTAGGAAGGGAAGCTTATTGGCTAAGCCCTCTGGGCCTCTAGGTATATCATTAGCATGGAGAACTCTATTCTGGGCCTACATGACTGTGGTCACATCTCTTTTATGTGAGAAGCATGGCATATGTCCCAAGTCAGGAGTCTGGCAGGGAGTTGGGAGTCACCTAAGCCTCAGGTGTGTGCTCACTGAGTTTTCAGGTCTCGACCTGGACTACCAAACTTCCTGGCATGGTCTTATGCCTCACATATCTGGTTTAACTTACGAGTCTGCAAAACAAGATACTTCCTTCTAAGGCTGGAGTAAGGATTTAAGTGAAGAATCCTGTAAGTACTCTTTAAAAAGTGTGGTGGGGAGGCAGAGGCAAGTGGGCTCCTCTGATTTCAAGGTCAGCCTGGTCTACATAGTGAGTTCCAGGCCAACCAGGCCTACACAATGAGTACACATCTAATCTCAATAAATAAGCAAACAAACCCACAAGCAACCACTTGGCCCAGCTACACCACGCCTTGGCACATGCCCAGAGTACTCCACATCTGCTCCACAGGTCCCTGCTGCTCTGTGCACAACAGCTGGGGAGTGAAGACAACAGACTGCCCTTCAGCAGGACAATGGTTAATGACAATGTGGGTGGGACATGTCAACTGTGGAATACTATTCGACTGTCATGAGATAAGGGAGCAGAAAGTCCGAGGTAAGTGAATAGGTCTAGAAGAGATTCTGTTGGGTGAGGTAGCCCAGACTCAGAGAGACAAATGCTGCATTTCTCTGCCCTCTGTGGTTCCTAGTTCCAAATCCTCAGGTTGGATATGCACAGCAAACAGCAGAATCCAGGAACCTAAAAAAAGACCATGCAGTGGGGAGGAGGTGCTTGAAACTGGAACAGCAGGATACAGGTGACATGCTATGGGAAAAGGAAAGAGGGGACAGAAGTTTCAATTGAGCAGAGAGGAAGGAGGTCGGAAGGAGACAGGAGGAGGAGAAAGAGGGCCAAATAACACCACAGGTTTTTGATAAATCCTCATGTAATCTTATTTAGTATTTAGTAATCTTGTTTAATATTTGCCCAAAATTATACATAATGCACACACAGAGATAGACAGACAGACAGATCACACTATATATATGAAAGTTATACCACTTGGGCTGACCATGCTTCCCACAAGAACCACAGACTAACAAAACCCCCAGTGGAAAGCATGAAATGTCTCTCAAATAGTTGGTCCAAGTGACTCTCGAAACAATATAGACTATGGCTGCTTCCCTTGATTGCCTCTCAGAGGTCAAAGGCAAGCTTCCATTCCTGAAGACCCAACAGACAGGATACAGGGCTCAGACTACATGAGCTAGATTGGCCCGGAAGCCTCATTCCTGCAGCATTGCTTCCATGGTACCAGAAAATACTACACAAGGTGCCAGGGGAGGGAAGCAATAGTCCCATCCAGCTATAATACCTATAAATCACAGTGACCAACATAGCAAGAGATCCATTCAGTAAATGTCCCTCATATGTTGGTGGCAACCAACAGTTGTCTAACTGGACTTAAGGCTCACTCAATAGGAGGGAAATTATACCTGGTACTAGAAATCTAGCTTCCCAGGGCTGGTATGATCTTAGAAGAAAATACACTACCACATTGCAAGGTCAGGATAATTCCTAACTGCATTCTACATCATATCCTTATATCCAGAGATAAGTGTAATCTCGCCATACATCAAATAAACCTTTGCTCACAGCAAATGGAGACCGTTGTAGCTGGGTTTTACGACTTTGTGGATTCTTCTTTCCTCTGCCCTTCTCCACCTCTCTTTCACTTCCTCAGCCTCCTAACATGGGAGAAAAGAGGATAGAGAGGAAAGAGAAAAGGGAAGAGATCACTGAAATCTAATTTCCCTTCTTCTTGTTTCTTCTTCTTCTTCTTCTTCTTCTTCTTCTTCTTCTTCTTCTTCTTCTTCTTCTTCTTCTTCTTCTTCTTTTTTTTTTTTTTTTTTTTTTTTAGACATCCTAGGATTCTTTTTCTTTTTGCTGATATTTACATTTATTTTACTTTGCGTTTTATATAACTATAAAAATGTGTAAACTCATTGACTTATAACTAAATGAAAATACATTTGATAAGAGCCTATGTAAACCTTTGTGTCTAGCAATGTTTGTTCTATGAAATCTCACAAACAAATATTTGTCATGTATGTAATTATTACACTCTTTTTTTTTTTTACAGTTAAAAGACAGGACTTTTCAATTTTTATTTTTACTTCATTTTACAAACATCATGCAAAGAATACAGCCAGCAGAATTCCATGGAGTCTTGCCCCACAGTGCTATTCTATGCATTGGCAGAACCATGAGTGTGACCATGTAGTATACAGAAAATCATACTTCTAAAAGTTCTTGTTTCTTCTTTGAGCACAACTACTAACAAACTGAAACCAACCCTCCCCCGATGGCCAACAATCAACAACCAGCAACCAACAAACAGCAACCAGCAACCAGCAGCCAACAACCAGCAACCAACAACCAGCAACCAGCAGCCAACAACCAGCAACCAACAGCCAGCAACCAGCAGCCAACAACCAGCAACCAACAACCAGCAACCAGCAGCCAACAACCAGCAACCAACAACCAGCAACCAGCAGCCAACAACCAGCAACCAACAGCCAGCCCTGCCTCTCTTCATATACCCTCTGAAAAGTTTTCAGAATTCCAAATATCACTGCAGAGACTAAATGCAACTGGCCAAAAATCACACTCCTGCCAGAGCACACGGTGAATCATAGTCAGCTGCTATGGAAAATCTGAAGCAGCCCTAAGTCCCACACCTGGGATTAAAATGAAAATGTTCTTATAATTTTTATGTGTGTGTGTGTGTTTTTTTTTTTTAGAGAAACTACAATTCCAAAATTCTCACTACAGACCGTCACAGAAAATCATGGCAGAGCACTGTGCAGGGATCAGCAAGTGGTGAAGGCCCTGCCGCAGTGGATACCTCCACATCACAGCTCCTGCATCTGTGACTCGGGGAACATTAAAAAAAAAAAAAAAAAAAAAAAAAAAAAAAAAGAGGGGGACTGGAAAAACCATAAGATCTGGAATACCAGGAAGTCTGGTGTGAAACAGTTTCTCATAGAAATGGTCACATAAACATGATCTAAACAATGGTGATATCAATATGCTAAGAAGGGGGGAGTCTCACACAGCCCCACCCCTAAACAAAGAACTACAGGCAATTAATAACTTCTGGGAGAGGAAGAGTTAACCTTTCCCCAGGCCGAGCCCACTAAGTTGCTATTCTATACAATTGATCATCTTTGAAATCATAGCCACACAAACATAAACATAGATCCAGCAGGTTGTAGTGTATTTATGCAAATGTATGTGACAATTACAATTAAAGAAAAAGAGGCTATCGATTTGAGTAGGGGACACAGAGAGAGATAGGTGAAGGAGGCTTTGGAAGAACTGGAAGAAGGAAACAGAGGAAAGGGAAGTAATTACATTTGAATTAAAATGTATTAAAGCTTTTAAGTTAACTTTTTAAAAAAGTATGGGTCACAGCAGTGTTAGCAGTTTCAAACACAATGCTACCTCTGACATGAATCCCTGTTTAAGCAGACTGAGGGAAGTGCATGCAAAAGCATGTGAGAGTCAAAAGGGCATGACCAGCTAAAGCCAAAAGAAGCTTCAGAGGAAGCAATGAGTAACCTGGAGAGCGATTCCAGGAAGCCGTAACAGTTTCAAACCAAGCTCTAAGAACAAGCTGTTTGAGACCGTGGATAATAAATCCAAGGAGCCTTCAAATGACCTTACCAAAGGCACAAAGATACCCTGGCCCCCAAACAAAAGTGCAGGCTACGGGACCAGCACACATAGGGCAGAAACCTTGATAAACAGAGTATGTTTATCTAGCAATATGCCACAAGAGGACAAAGACATAGCAGAGGTAACAGTAACAATATTATGTCCTGAGAGAATTAGAAAATTCTGAACAAAGAAAATCAAGACATGTAGGACCCTAACGTTCCACTGTCTGGGTGGTTGAGTCAACTGCAGATCAGAAGCGATCGCACCCGACTGATAGCTAAACAGCGCCACACAGAGGCCACCATGGTAGCAGAAGAGTCCTAGAAACTACAACTCCCAGAGAGCTCTAGGCGAGGGAACTACAACTCCCAGCCGACCTAGGGAGCGCCGATCTCCGTAATTCCGTAGATCGCCCTCACGTACCACCTTCATCCGGACCTATTGGGACACCTGGCGCGTGAATGGAGAGCGCCCGCCCAGAGTCCCTAGAGGCAGAGCTCGAACCTCATTGGTAGAAAGGTGACCCGAAAAGAAGAAACTGATCTGGACCGTCTCGGAGTGATTGGGGTTGATGGGACCGGGGAAACAGTGAACTAGGCTGCTGACCAATCAGCGTTCAGAAGAAAACAGGGAGCGAAGGTTCTGCGGTCACATGCCGCGGAGTCTAGTGGGAGGAGCAGTTGCTCAGCAGGCTCTCGTTGCTTCCTGTTTCCGGCTTCTGGAGCGGGGCGCTGCGCGGCGCCTAGGGGAGCGCTGGCTTCAGTGAGGAATCGAGGGACTGGGGTCTGCGCCCCCGCACCCCTGATCTCCGGCCGCGTCTCCCAGCCCCAGAGACACATTCTTGGGAGCTTCTGAGGCTCACTTGCTCTGTTTTCCCGTGACACGTGAGTGTTGGGGGCGTGGAGGAAGCGGGCTGGGGTCCTTGCACACCTCTGCACTGAAGGAGACTTGGACCGGGAGACTCGCTCGGCCCTGGTTCTAGCCGAAGATCCTGCTAGGGAGCCCTAGGGAGGACTAGATGCAAAAGGCATGAGATCGGAAAACGTCAGATTTATAGGACTGAGGAAGAGGAGTTCTAAGATCAGAGAGGGGTTTAAGATGTTGTGAAGGTGGGAAAAAGAAAGTGCAAGTGTGTGAATTGTTACTGGATGCTTGTAGAGAGAATTTTTGACCTGTTTCACGGGAGTAAAGAGGCGTCATTTTGGGGGTAAGGTATGACTTTGAGCAGATGGAAGGCAAAAATTTCCAGAATCCTGAAAGAAGTTCGAGGAAGGTCTTTTAGCGTGGTGCGGAAAAGAGTAACAGGAGTATCTTGTGTTTCTGTGGAGACTCTTAAAGCATAGAACTACCTCCTTGAGTCACTTTAAACATCAGGCCTTTCTGCCAGTTGAGACTGATCTTAGAAGTGTTGGCTGCAATGAACCAGGAGGAAGAAAATAAAACCCTCCATTAGAAAATGGAAAACGGCCATGGGTGGAAAAGTAAGTCCAAGGCTGAGGTCAGCAGTTGCCCAACCCCTAACTTAGTCCTTGGCCGTCCTGTAAAGAATGTTTCAGCACCGCCAACAGATCTCTCTATAGAATAAGAAAATCAAAGGGTTATTTTCATGAGATCCGGTTTTACCGCATCGAGACAAATGCTTACACTCTGGATCTCTTTGGACCATGTTAAGAAGGGACTGCCCAGCTTCAGTTCCATACTGCTCACTATTTGGGCCCGTGGTTACCAGAAGATTGTCAATGTATGCCTTCATGGCATTAGTCATCCAGGTTGATCCAGCAACTTCATCCATCTAATATTTGTGTGATCTAGGACAAGTAACTCAGTAGGCAGTCCTGAGCCTCAGTCCCCTCATCTTTTCTAGGCTATAGAACTAAGGATGCAAGTAAAGCATTTAAGGCATATGCCACACTGAATCAAAGAGAAGCAGTTCAAACTTCCAGTCAGATTTTAAGCTGGGAAGAGTGTAAAATTATTCTTCTAGTGCCTGCCTACCATGGCTTGTTTTAATTCTTCATCCTATCCCAGTTTTGTGACATTCTTTGCCCTAATTTGGGAAGAGAAAGCAGCAACAGTTAACAAATGAGGAAATAACTTGGAGACCAGAGTGCACAGCATTCATTCTGTGAGCGCATCCCTCCAAAATACGTACTGGGGAGAAAGCACTTTAGAGCCCAGAATGTTAACATTTTTAAATTCAATCCTGAGAGGACTTGAGGAAATTGGCACCAAGTAGGCTAACAGAGGAGCTCTAGGTGAGTTGACCTGTTGAGCAATAGCTGAGCTCAGGAAAGGGGAGAGCTTAACTCTGGGCTCTTTGTTACACTACATTAAATTGTGAGGAAGAGCTTCTTCCCCTTCCTGCTCTGTTTTACAAAGAAGAAAGGCAGCTCTGCTTTGCTCCCTGCTGGAGAGATGGCTCTAAGCCATCTTTGCTTACTCCATTAACTGTGTTGGTGGTTTTTGTTCCATCTGTCCTGTAGTTTTTATTTGTGATATGGGGACAGTTAAATGTAATTCCTAAGGTTTGGGGAGGACTGACTAGTTAATGTATGTTAGCATCTCAGGTAGTGCCTGGCTTGAAGGCTGTTAAATATATCCTGTAGTGTCAAATTTGAGATGTGTTAGGAGTGCCCTGGACCTCTTGGCTACATGTGATTACTGCGTGGAAATACCTTGTTTGCGTTCGTAAATTGAGGTGTGGGGTATGGGTAAGTGTGTTGCCCTTCCTGCATGTGGGAAATAGAAGCTCTGATGTCCCTTTCAGGAAGAAAGGGAAATGAATTTAGAGCACAGGGTTGGAGCTTTCACCTTCTTGTTGTAGAGAATGTCTGGAAGGGTTAACTGTATAAAAGCAGTGAAACCATTATAAAATCAGTAATGGCACTGGTCTTAAGGGTTACTAGTAGGTACTAATAGAGCCTTGTACAAGCATCAGTCACTATGGCCTAACTGTGAAGATGGGGATAGCCAACTTTTCAGCATCAAAATAGGACATTGTCATCCACAAATATGTTGGGCTGCATTCACAGATGGGGTTGTGTCTCATGGGCCATGGTATGGATGGGCCTCTTAGAATATTACAAACAGAAAGTGAACTCAGAACTTTAGCGTGTAAAAAGACAACCAACTGAAAGTCTAGCTGGCCTTCAGATTTGTGACTTGGAAGGGCAAAGATAGATTTTGGAAGAGTTTCAATCATTCACTTTGACACAGTGAGTTTTCTTCTGTGATTGGATGGTTTTTCAGAGAAATGGCACATAGGTACTTGAGGTAAGTTAAAGTGTTATGGTTGCTTCACCCATACTCCACATGCTTCCAGTGAATGTGAAGAAAGATTGTTGGATGCTCCCTACTGATATGTTAGGGCCCAGCATAGTCAAGCTTCTCTCTCTTCTTTACATCTTTTATAATAACTTCAAGCTAGACATGGTCGAGGATCTGTGTGAGTCATGATTGGGAAGGCCATTGATTTAGGCTTTATTTATAAACTAGTATTTGACTTTAAAACACAGCGTAACACATAAATTTTCATCAAACAGTAATAATAAGCTGAGTGCATACTATGATTCTTTTCTTCCTCTAACCCCCTCTCCCCCATTTGTTTTGCTGGGTGTTTGGTTTTTAGAAGTTTTTGAGACAGGGTGTCTCACCAAGTATCTCTTGCTGGCCTCAAACTCGCAGAGTTCCATCTGGATCTGCCTCTGAGTATGAAGATTAAAGACATTTGACTACACTGAGCCATTTGAAGCAGAGTCATGCTTTTTGCATAATCAAAGTGCCATTACTTTTTGCCCAGTTGTGTGACTGATCTATTTTCTTTCTCTCCGGATCCTGCCTTCACCTCCAACACTCTTCCAAAAGGATGTTCCCCTTCTCTGGCCGCTGGAGGACTGAACTGTTGTTGTTGCTACTCCTGGCTGTGGCTGTGAGAGAATCCTGGCAGATAGAAGAAAAATCTTGTGACCTGGTAGGAGAAAAGGACAAGGAGTCAAAGAATGAGGTGGCTCTCCTGGAGAGGTTACGGCCACTGTTTAACAAAAGGTAGAGGAGAATCGGAGAGGGAAGAAACTGTCTGTATTAAGGGTCTTTTCTCTCTGATGAGTTTACTTCAACTTTAATGTGGGAGGAGGGCACGAGTGATATGGGCCCCAATGTGAACTTTAGCAGTTATTGGTTTTATTTGGCTGTAATACATTCCCCTCTTTAATGACAAGTTCACAGCCATGTTACCATGTATGTTTTTCTTCTCTTTCACAGAAAAGTTATCAGTTTCTAAAGACTGGGTCCAAAACACCTGCTTGTAGAAATTGGAACATTACGTATATAGCTTTATATAAGAAAACTTTAGAAACATCAGACACATTTAAACATATACATGTCAAAGTATGTCTTCATCTGTGTTAGGGAATCTTCAGATGAACATGAAAATGGCCCTTAAACATGAGACTGCCCCATGAAAACAGACAGATTTTTATGGAGCTAGAATGGGTATTCTAGAATGTATTGCTGTCTTGGACGGTATATTTGAACTTACTATCAACATGTAGGACAGTCTATAAGGCCACAAATAACTCGTAATTCAACAGATGTGCCTTTGATGGGAGGGAATACTCTGCTTTTTACTGAGCATGGTAACTAGTAATACTGTTCTCTTTCTACTTTTCTATAGTTTTGAGAGTACTGTGGGCCAGGGCTCAGACACATACAGCTACATATTCAGAGTATGCCGGGAAGCTAGCAACCACTCCTCTGGGGCAGGCCTGGTCCAGATCAACAAAAGTAATGAGAAGGAGACAGTGGTTGGGAGAATCAACGAGACTCACATCTTCAATGGAAGTAAGATATTTCCTGCTGACTAATCCCAAACCAGTCCTCCAATAATACTGTGTTGGCCTTCTCCAGCTTTTCAAGTGTGTCATGTTACATGGAACTGGTCTAGACTGTAAACTCACAGTGCCTAGTCCAGAGCTGCTCAGATCACCTCTATGTTTGAAGACAGTGCAAAACTTTCAGAAAAAGAATTTAAGACTGGGAATACAGTTCAGAGTAGGGCATTTGCCCACATGCACAAAGTTCTGCTTTTGATCCTTTATACCACAAAAAAGGAAAACAAAAAGGGATGGAAAAGCAAATGTGAGTATGAGTGACTGAGAATGAAAGTGAATCCGAATCCAGCCAGAATTTCAGACAGCCTCGAGTCCCCTCCAGTCACCTAAATGCTTTATCAGTTCCATACCAGCCACTGCCATTTCTTATCAAATTAACTAATATTAAATTTTAAGATAACTTTTTTTTTGTGCAAACCAGTAAGTCTGTTTAAGGGGAAACATCCTCTACTTGTACTGAGTTGTGTTTTTCAAATGTTGTTAAAGTATGTGCTGGAGGGAGTAGCTGTGGCTGATCTCTTCCCATAAACAGATAAATTATCCAGTGTAGATATTCACTATGTAAATAATAAAAACAAATTCTTGACCAAACTCACTCTCCTAGTGCGATGGTGTTTTAGTTACTGTTCTCTTGCTATAAGTTGACCAAGACAACTGTTTAAGAAAGTATTTAATTGGAGGCTTATGTTTTCAGAGGTTAGTCCACTCTCTCCACATAGGGGAGCATGGCAGGTCACAGGTACCTGTGGTGCTGGAGAAGTAGCTACATCCTGATCTAGGTAAAATGATGGGGAAACACTCTGGGCCTGGCATGGGCTTCTGAAACCTCAAAGCCCACCCCCAGTGATATACTTCCTCCAAAAGGCCACACCTCCTAATCTTTACAATCCTTTCAAATAGCTCTACTCCCTAGTGACTTAACCAGTCAAATAAATGTAAGAGCCTATGGGGGCCGTTGTTATTCAGACCACCACAGATAGTTTTAAGACACTAACTTTAAAATCTTGTTTTTTCATATGCAAAGTTGAACGAATCCTTACTTGGTTGTTAAACAATATTTTACAAAGAACTTTAAACATAGTGAATAAATACTTGCTCATCTCCCTGCTGCCTAGCAATCTTGTGGAATCTCCTCTCCTTTTGCATTGTGTTGAGAAAATGTGCATCAGTGTTAAAAGCTTGGATAGAAATTGTTTTTACACTATTTGTTGCCTACCTTTAATATTAAAAAATAAGATTAATCTTACATATCTGGTTATTGCTCTCCTAAAACAAGGGAATAAAAAGTTTTCTCAAGAAACAAATTTTAAGGACAGGTAAGGAGGCTCATACCTGTGACCTCAAAACTTGGAAGGCAGAGGCACAAAGATCACAAGTTGGAGGCCAGCCTAGTCTACATAATTACTGAGTTAAAGCCAGCCAGAGCTACATAGCAAAACTCTTGTCTTCTAAAAAAGAAAAATTTTAGGGCTGGAGAGACAGCTCAGTGGTTAAGAATACTTCCAGAGTTCGAGTTCAATTCCTGGCAAGCACATGGTGGCTCACAGCCATCTGTAATGGGATCTGATGCCCTCTTATGGGGTGTCTGAAGACAACTACAGTGTACTCATATAAACAAATCTTTAAAAATGTATTATTTATATATATAAACAACATAATATACATATATGTTTAAATAATATATTTTTTTAAAAATTTAATTTAGTGTCCAGATAGTTCCGGTAGCTTATTCCACTCCGCCATACTACCCACTGTTGCCTCTGCTTCCCCCACACTTAACAGTATTATTCTTGTCCCTCCTCAGGTAATTGGATCATGCTGATATATAAAGGGGGCGACGAATATGACAACCACTGTGGTAAAGAGCAGCGCCGTGCAGTGGTGATGATCTCCTGCAATCGACACACACTAGCGGTAAGGGATCCTGGGACATCTTGGAACCAGGAGCAGCAAATGTTTAGGGTTTATGTATTCTTTTTGGGCAGTCTTATTTGTTGGGTGCAAGCGGAAAGAAGACATACATAATTACTGTTTGGTCCTCTCATCGTCAGGGTAATTTCAACCCAGTGTCTGAGGAACGAGGCAAAGTTCAGGATTGCTTCTACCTCTTTGAGATGGATAGCAGCCTAGCCTGTTCCCCAGAGGTCTCACACCTCAGTGTGGGCTCCATCTTACTTGTCATGTGAGTACTTTGCACCTTCTCAGCATGTGTGTTTACAGATAGATTCAAAGAAATTAAGCTAGGGAGGATAGTTTGGTGTCAGAACGCTTAATCAGTATGCATGAGGTCCTATGTTCAATCCCTGGCAGTAGTGAAAAATACAAAAAAAAAATTTTTTTTTGAACAGTCTTACTTTGTACCTATAGCTACGCTACCCTCAAACTCAAGAGCATCTCTGTCTTCCATGAGCTGGTATTAAAGATGTACCTGACCAGACCTGGCTTCTCAAAAATGGATTAGTGCCAATAAATGATTTGCGTTTGAAGATTGGTTTATGTAGAGTGTCTCCCCTGTGTAGCTCTGGCTCGCCTCTGCCTCCCAAGTGCTGGGATTAAAGGTGTGCACCACCATACCCCACAGCTGAGCCTCTCAGGAAGGCTGGACACTTGGCCTTCTCAGTGCTATTAGAGGTATGTGGTGCCACTTCAAGGTTGATAGTTTTTTAAGTGTTTGTCTTCCTGTCTAGATTTGCATCACTGGTTGCTGTCTATATCATCGGGGGTTTCTTATACCAGCGGCTGGTAGTGGGGGCCAAGGGAATGGAACAGTTTCCTCATCTGGCCTTCTGGCAGGATCTTGGCAACCTAGTAGCTGTAAGTAGCAAAGTTAATTTGGGCTATGCCTTGGGTTTTGGGTGTTCTCTAGGAAAAAACATTGTCAGTTTGAAACCATATCATCTGCTTCACTCTAAGATAATGAAGATTGTTTCCTTTGCTTTCTCTCTAGGATGGTTGTGACTTCGTGTGCCGTTCCAAACCCCGAAATGTGCCTGCAGCATATCGCGGAGTCGGGGATGACCAGCTGGGGGAAGAATCGGAAGAAAGGGATGATCATTTGCTACCAATGTGATTGCACTTTTAATGTCTAGCCACCTCTTCAGTCCCCAAACCAAAGCATACTCAGCCAGACTTCTCAAGCCTTCTCTTGTCTCTCACCTCACCATTAATATTCTTGCTTTCCAGTTGGCTTTTGATTTGACCCTAACCTGCCTCCCTTTGCTCCTGCTGTTTTTCCTCTGCACAAGTACAGTGGAAGGCAGACAGTCATAGGGCCTGTGGGGTACACTCCTTCACCCCAGGAAGAGCAAGGACAGATAAATAGGCAGAAAGGCATGAGCCCTGGCCGTGAAGGTTCCACAAGTTGAGACACTGGATTCTCTCATTAAAGAGCAAAGCTTACTTGTACCTTTGGTTGCCTCATGTTGTTCCTGTCCCCACAGTAGTCTCATGAGGATCTGAGTGTAGCCCAAATACTCCCATTTGCTTTGAGCCGGGAATTAGTCACCTGATTGTCCCTTGTGTGGGATTAGGACAGGAGAGAGGGGGAATATGAAATTTCCCAAATACAGGATTCTAAGGCGCCATCACATTGTTTATAGGTCTTTGAGTGACTTTTTTGAATTGGGCTCTAGGCTATGGTTATAAATCCATAGGTAACCCAAATGCCTAATCAAGTAGTTCTTTTCTAAAGTAAACAGACCCTGTGTCACCTTGTGGTAGTCTCGCCAGCCAGCCTTGTTCTTCCTCATCTTCCTTTACTAATACTTGCAAACGTGAACTGCACTTTTCTCACAAGTGTGTAGTTTGGCTTTTTATACTTTCCTCAATCTTAAAGGAAGGGAACGGAAGCAGAAGTGGACATGGAGGCTCTGCGGGTCTCTGCTATGGGTGGGGACACTGCTGCACCTGTCCCTCCTGCTGGCTCAGGGAAGTGTCTGACCCAGTTATCTATGGGAAAAGGTCTTTAATCTTCTATTTCTTTCTGTTTAGGCCATGTGTCCAGGCTGATCTTTCTATAATAGTGAACTCCTAGGCCACTAAGTAACAGCAGTTCGTCTGAGCACAGGAGATGTGGAAAAGGCAGGGCCACTTGTTACCTTTAGGGAAAATGAATGACGTCATTCCTATTCCTCAATACCCTTGCAATGGCAGTGGAAATTGTTTTCTTTCTCTACAGGAAAAATAATGTTATTTTTAAAAAGGCTTCTCATTTGTTGTTTGCATCCTAACCCTGGTGTTTAAAATGAAAAATAATATACCACTTTTGTACAAAAACAGTAATTAAAAAACATAAAAAACATGCTGGCTTTGTCATTTGTGTTAAGGAGAAAGCAGTGGAATGCAGTAAGAAGAGACCAATTTTCATCCTTTTACTGAGGAAAAAAATATTTAATATTTTGTATAAGGAATAGTGCCTAAGGCAGGTGCTTACAATCCTGACCTCAGCCCCACACACTCCTGTTTTGTAAAGCTATAGGACAGAGCAGAGTTGGAAAAGAAAGGGTTGAAGATCAGAACAGTTGGGAGCGGGGATGCAGAAAGAATGACAACAGCCACACATGTGGGTTAAACACTTTTCATCCCTGCAGCAAATCAGATACCAGCCAAGTGTCTATAGTGGCTGGTGACCCTGCCGTGGATGCAGAAGAGACTTTGATATTAAGGGAGAAAACGGTAACAGAAAACCGAGCTACAGCCACAGTGAGACTCCAGGAGTACCGGATTTGCTACTCAGGTCGTAAGCTAGGAAAGCCGACCTCCCCACTGGGGAGGCAAACCTACATTTCACCCATTTCCTTGCCTTACCATATAGGACATTCCTCCATGGAGAAGGGAGATCCTGGCTAGTCACTCCACTCCAGGGTATGGCTAAGCAGTCCTAGTCTCTAGTCTGCCTGCCTAAAAACTGGGTTAGGGTAGGTATGAATCGTGAGAAAGTTTTTAAGTAAAACCCAGGGAAAACGTCAAAGCTGCCACCGTGTAGCACCAGCAACCAATCCTTGCAGTTTGGCCTCCAGGCCCCACACGGGTCACACAAGAGGAACAGTTCTTCCCAGGTTATAACCTGAACAGTCAGGCATCTGCCTTAGGCTGAGTTGTACAAAGGGTCACTTAGGTCTCCTTGAGGACATTGATCTTGGCACAGATCTTGAGAGCGGGACCTAATTTGATGTTCATGGCACTCATAAGATGTTCTTCTTTAAGTAATAAAAGGGCCTGTCCATCAATCTCCTGGGAACGAAACTCTTCTGCAATCTCTTGGCAGCCTAAAAGAAAAAGGTGGGAAAACATGAGAAACTGCATGGCAGCTTCAGAAAATGGAAAGAAACTAAAACAGGTCTAGTGATGGCTAGTCTAAAACACTGTCCTCAGTTCAGTAATAGAAAGTCTGAGGCAAACCTGAAGGCAAGAGAAATTGGAACTGCTGGCTACTCCATATAGCATCAAGCAAGTAGTAAGTTCATCAAAGAAATAACATCAAAACTACACTCATGGTTTCTTTTACATTGGCAAAAACTTAACAGCTTTTCCAACATTTTCTCAAAGGGACAAATACCAAAGAGCAATGGTGTTCAATGGAAGCAGTCCTGCCCTAAAGTCAACTAAGGTCTCTGCTTACGGACTTCTGGAAGTCACGCATGCTCAGTTACTCACACCAAATACATTATCCAAAAACCAAGTGAGCAATATGTTTAATACAGAGTAAAAACAAATACCAAAGAACTGTGGACACTGACCAATGGTGCTGGCCCTGGAGGAAATTAATAAACCACACTATCGGACTGAGTAACTGCCTAACACAGCCCAGCAGCTTATAAGTCAGTCTGGTGGGATGACCTAGGGAAAATGAGGACCTGGTTCTGCTGAAGGGCCACCAATACCTTGTAGGGAAGCAATAAACTCGTAGACCTCCTCGACGCTCCATTGACTAGGATTACTGGACAAGAACACAGGGTTGATGCCCTGTAACTCTGGTGTGGATGGGGTTGTAATGGTGTTTCCTAGATCACGTTCTCCGTGCCCAGCTCTTACTGACAGTGGTCCAGGAGATGTTGGGGAGAGTGCTTCATCATAGCTGGAATTATCTGAGCCCCGACTGGAGTCCTCTTGACCCTTGAAAAGAGATAGCAAAACAGGCCAGTGAGAGCAACACGTGAAGGTCTGTCCTTACAGGTGAGCTAAAGCTGTATCTCACTTGCAAATGCACAACTACCTTAAAGCACCATTCAAATGTAAACCAGCTGACTGTCCCAGGAATTATTTCAAGTGCAGAAAAGAACTGCACAAACTTGTAGTCAGGTAAAAGGAGACAGGACAGAGTCGCTTACAATATGAATCAATAAAGTCAGTGTCAAACTAAAGTTCTGAGAGTTCTGTATCCAGGACTAAGAGAAGGAACTCCGGGGTGGGGGGTGGGGGGCATTTTACATACTAGCTTGCTCTGCAATAGCTTGCTCACCCTATGGCGCTTGCCCTGAATCTTAGCACGAGCAATGTCAGAGGAGCTGCGGCGGGGTCCACGCCTCCGAACACGTGCATAGCTGGCTTCCTGAAACTCTTTCATTTTTTTCCTCTTCAAGCGGAACTGGTGACTACAGCTCACATTGTACCTATACATGAGGGACATACAAGATTGCTGTCACAGTGCTATGAAAATGAGATTCTAACTTGAGGAACAGAATAAAAAGCAAAGTATCGGCTATGAGAAGGGACAGCATCCAGTGGGAACCCCATGAGGGTGAGCTGGCTGGTGGCCACAGTACCTTTTTGCACATGTCATGGAGCAGAACCTCTTAGAGCCTCGAAACTGCTCTGCTGGGGCGTACTTCCCACAGTACTCACACTTGAGGAGATTTCCCTTCTTATCTAACTCTGAAAAACAAGGCATTCTTGACTTACCATAGGTTTCTGCCATCCCTCATTTATTATTAGGCCCAGAGCTCAGTACTAATTTTCCTCAGGGTTTTCTGCAAAGATCTACAGTCTAACTGAAAACCCCTAATACCAAACACACTAAAGGCTTGACTCTCAAAAAGTATATGGACTGGTCTATCCCAGCATACAGGAAACGAAGGCAGGAAGGCGAATCTATCCTTAAGTGGTATAAAATAAGCTAGCCTGTTCTTTTAACTTGGTAAAGTTCCCTTATAGTTCTTTTGTATAGTTCCAAACACTCAGCAGAACTCATCTGTGCACAGATGGACTGACTGGGTGGGTACGGAAGTATGAGTAGTGGGTGTGGTTGGCCCATGTATAATCCCTAGACTTAGGAGGGTCTGAAGTTAAAGGCCAGTCTGGGCTACACAGTGAGACCTTGTCTCTAAAGAATAAAATCTAGGGATGCTGTTCATTTGTAGAACTTTTGCATAATATGAGATACACCCTGGGTTCAATCCCCACATCCATCCAGCATCTCGATGAACATCTGATACTTACCTACAGAGGGGCTGTCTCCCCCTAAAGGGCCACTTGGCTGACTCTCATTCAGCCCTGTCGGAAGGCCAGCCTGTAGTGGCTTCACAGTTTCTTTCAGGAACTGAGAACATCCCACCTGTCCCAGAGAAAGAGCAGTTAAGGCAGCCTAATTCCTTTCTGCCCTCTATAGCCTTTCATAGCCCCTTTGTCCCTGCTTAGATGAGTTCAGAGTTAATGGCCAAATCTGTCCCTGAAGGAATCCCATTCTTTATTTTCTTAAGATTTTTTTTTTGCGGGGGTGGGAGTGGAGTATTGAGGCAAAGTCCTATTATGTGGCTCTAGCTATCCTGGAGTTGCCATGTAGATTAGGCTGGCCTTAAATTCAGAGATCTATCTGCTCTTCTGCCCCTAAGGGCTCAAATTGAAAGTGTGTGCCATTCCTAGCCAGGTGTGCAGGCACATAACTCAAGTGCTGGAGTTGGTACAATTGGGGATATGGGTGCTGAGAAAGCAACTCAGGTCCTCTGAAAGAATGCTGTATTTATTCATTTAACTGCGGCGGCATCTCTCCAAGCCCCAGAACCGTTCAAGATGGCAGACAAGGGCTTTTTTCACCTAAGACTAGGGTTCCTACACTTGCTCCCTCATATTATGAGCTTTCTTCCACAAAGCTGCAATGAATTACAAGTCAAGAAAGATCACTGAGGTTTGCTCCTGGTTTCCTTCATTACAAAGGAACCTAATGTACTCAACCAAACCCCATTGTTTAAAGAGCTACCTTTTCTTCTGCTTTCAGGAGTTTCACTTTCTGGCCCACAAACTCCCCTGTCCCTCCCCCTCTAATAAGTGAGCACATAATGAGCCATTCTCTAATGATGGAATGTTCTACACTTTCCTTCTTTTAGAGAAATGTGAGAAAAAAAAAAAAAAAAGAGATCACCTCTCCCTTCCCAATCCCACTTTCAGCACCAGGCCCTGCCCTCACCGGGAAAGGCTCTGCTCCTTCCTGGATAACAAAGCCTTCAATGATGTGCGTGAGAATCTGGGGCTTCACAATGGCCTGTGGGGGTTTTGAGTCCCCCATCTGTCTGGACACCAAGGCCAGAGTAGGAGGTGGTGCTGATGGGGTAGGGGCCAAGGCTACTAGATCACTGTTTGAAGGATTAGCATTCAAACTGGCCACTGGTTCAGCTTTCTCTGAAAAACAAACACACATAAGAAGCGTTCAGATGATAACTGACTTGCCCACTACCAAACCTGACCCTCCACAACACGCTCATCTCTGATCATCCACCCATGTGTCTCTATCTACTTTTTGCTCACCACGTTCTGGCCCATTTCCTACTAAGTTAGATTTATCTTTTGGCTCACTGAAAACACTTCTTTGTTCTCCGGAACCAGTAAGATTTTAGAAGTTGGCTACTCACCTCCAAGACTGTTCTTCTCCTCTATTACCTTTGGGCTCTCCGCTGCTGGTGATGCTTTTGAAGGAAGCACAGAGCCCAATGCAGAGAGGTCATCTCTCTCCTCCTCAGACTCAGCTTTGCGTTTCACAGCTAAGGTTTGGGCTTTACCCTAGAAGAGGAATAAACAAGATTAAAGTGTAAAAGGAAAACTTTAACTGCATACTTCCTGAAAGCACTCTGAGTTCCAGATCCAGATGCCCAAATGTGTTTACTTCCTTTGATATACTAAACTTCTTGGTCACCCCAATATGTATAACTTCTGCATCAGGACAAGAAAGACATCACTAAGTCCTAGCTAGAAGCTGAAAGACTCACTGAAGACCAACTAAGAACTATTGGCTTTACAAAGACAGATCTGGTTAAGAAGCTCTTGATGGAATCAGCATACACACACAGACACACACACACCCTAAGATAGTAACAAACTTAGGAATTTGAAGTTTAGGCATTTTATATATAACTGTATATTTGCATATATATTTATGTATATACTGATATATACATATAACACACATAAACATATATATAAAAACACATTCTTTTAAAAAAAAATAGCACATGCATGCCACAATCTCCTTCCCAACTCTTCATTCTCCTATTAAACTAAGTTCTACTTCCACTCAGTCCAGTGTCCACTAGGATGTGGATGGGTAGTAATGCCTTCAAAATGACTAAACATCACTCACCGGCAGGTGCACTGACTGCATGTAGAAAGCAGCAGGGACCTGGGCCACAACTGGAGAGGAGGCTGTAGGCCCACCCTTTACCACATGTGCTGTTCCCTGCACAGGAGCAAGGGTCATCCCAGCAGCCAATGTAGGAGGACATTCTTGAAGTGCACCAGGAGCTTGTGATGAAGGTGGCGAGGAGGCCAGATGGGCCTGGCCTGGCTGGACTGCCCCTGGCATTCCTCGGGATGTAGGTACAGCAGCTGCCAGCTGTGCTAATCCCAAAGCCTGTGCCTGGGCTGTACCTGGCTGCCGGGTCCCGACAACTTGCACAGGGATGTGTGGGGGAGGCTGCTGTGTAGCTGACATCTTAGCAGCTCCTAGTTGAGGAGGTTTGATAGGAGCTACAGGAGGTTTGGATTGAATGGGAATAGGTGGTTTGGGGGTTGGTTCAGGTGGAAGAGACAGGGGTGAAGACTGAAGCATGGGCTGGACCACCAGAGTCTGGGCTTGCTGTTGCGACTGGGAAGGTGGGACCTGCTGAGTAGGGGGGACCTGGGATGGCTGAGGGGCAGTGAGGGTTGTTGCTTGCTGCTGCTGCTGCTGCTGCTGCTGCTGCTGTTGTTGCTGCTGCTGCTGCTGGGCCAACTGGAGGTGAGTAGCTGTGTGAAGTAGCTGCGACTGGCGGTGTTGAAACTGTTGCTGGTGGTGGATGGCGATCTGCTGCTGGATCACCACTTGCTTCTGCTGGAGGTGGATCTGCTGCTGTTGCTGAATCAGTGAATGAGGCTGGATCTGTGTGTACGTGGCTATGTGTGAAGCAAGCCAGAATGGAACAAAGGAGAAAAGGAACAGATAGTGATAATCCTCCTAAATTAAAACAAAAGCTTCTCTGTAAGATATACCCAAGGTAAGACTCGATGAATGGAAATCTCATTATTTGGGAATTAGTGAACAGAAATATGGCCTGCATGGGGCCATGGAGCTTGAACATAATTTTATTCATACTCTTTCCTCTCAGTCAAACAGTGCTGACCACCTCCAGGACAAAGATCTCAAGGAAATAACTAAGAGCACAGCCTGGAAGCTCAGGTACTCAAGAGTCCTCATGCAAGTCAAGGTCTGCCTGAGCAGCTTAATGAACTGTTTCTCAAAATACAAAGTTAAAAAGAAAGACAGGACCAGGTATAGGTCTGTGAGAGAAACTAGGCTCAGCATGCTCAAAAAAAAAAAAAAAAAGACGAAGAAGAAGAAGAAGAAAGGAAGGGAGGGAGAGAGGGAGGGAGAGGACAGGAGAGGAGAAGAAAGGAAGAGACAAATGGAGCATAGCTCCTTAAATTAGCAATAATCTTCAGCCATTTCTATTCCTTATTGTGCTATAACTACCCAACCCTTCCACTCGGTACTGAGCAAAGAATGGTTGACTCCCTCCTTCATTATCACAGGGTCGAACCTGTGTTTATTCATGTTCACATCGTTAGAACTCATTCTGGTATTTCACATAAGATGTATTTAATATTCACCAACAGAATAAATACTCAAGAGTTAAAGTATCACTGTCCTCTATGAATGCCTCCATTTTCAAAGTTCATCACATTAAGTCACCACCTAAAAAGTCTTAAGAGCAGACACGCTCTGACCACTCTTGTCTCCTCTGCTGCAAACTTAGACAGTCTCTGCCCTGCATGTTACCAGACTGTCCAAAGAACACACAAAGTATGCGCTCTGAAAGCACTGGGAGAAGAGAAAAGCTATGGTGTGTAAGTATCTCATTTTTGTGATGAAATTATCCAATTATATCAATGACTGACCCAGTCTCAAAACAAATACAAACCAGGCTTATTGTTATTAACTCAAGTTTGTCCTTATCATCGCATGGTCAACCACACTAAGCCACAGCTCCACCTGCTGGTCTTATGTGTCCCTGGGTATTTACACTATAGGGACACACTGAATAAATACCACAAGGAACATGAGACCAGGAAATCTGACTTTCAAAGATGTATCTCTAGCACATTTGTCAATTCCATCAAAATCGAGTGAATGAATAAACTGAATAAAAGAAACTACACAAAGTTGTTTATAAGCTGCTTAGAGGAAACTAAGATCTCCATCCATTTACTATCCTGTCTCTGAGCTAGCATGTTCAAGTCCAAAGATTCTCTTTTCTTCTGCCATTCCATACCCTAGAGCTTTCTGATTTTTTTGTTTTGTTTTTAAATGCTTGTGTGGGACGAGGTAAGGGTGCTCTAAATATTCCAAATTTCTTCTGAGAAATTAATGACATCATGAGAGATGGCACCTTACCTGAGCTAATAAGGGTCTGGCTGGGGGCAGGTGTGGCTGTCCGAGTCAAGTTCATGCCCACACTCTGCTGGCCACTCCCATCTGCTTCTGCCTTCTTGGCCGCTGTACTTTCTGCCTCTGTTTGGCTTCCCTGGCTCACAGTCACTGTTTGAGCTGCAGGTAAGGGCTGTACCACTCCTGTGCCCTTCCGGGGACAGCTTCCACCAGCCAGTCCTGAAGAAGGCAACTGACCCAAACCCCCAGGCGCCTGGCCACTTCCACCTGGACCCATGGAGCCTGGGAGGTTATTCCCACTGCCTCCACCAGCTTGGCTAAGGTTGAGTGACTGGCCTGAGGCACCAGATGAAGCCTGTGCCACAGCTAGAGCCTGACTAGAAGCCTGGGAGAGGCCAGAAACAGAAGTTCCAGGAGGGATAGCCTTCTGAGTGGAGCCGGGCATTTGGGGTCCTTGAGCTGAGGCCTGTTGGTTCCTCACTGCCAAGTTCTGCACCTGGAAGATATTAATATATACATATATATGTGTGTGTGTGTTTGTCCAAGTATTGTAAATTCCTGTGACTGACTCATAAGCAGAAAACTAGCAACACTGTAACACTCCACAGCCCACCTGACTGAGCCCTGACTTCTACACCAGTTAGGTCCCTTCAGTTTCTGGAAGAGCTTCTTTGTAAATACAATGTTATGTACTATCAAATTTCAACAAAATTCCCTCAAAATATATCTCTGACTTTCTCTTTCCTCATATTCACTCAGCATCTGTTAAATACCTACTGCACTTCAGGTACTGGCTTGGATAGTGGAAATACAGGAGTTAAATGCTCCTGCTGCATGGTTTGTTAGAGTAGAAAATCAACAAGCATAACCCAACAATATACACATAAATATAAACAAACTTTACAGGAGAACATAAACTCAACCCTGACTGGGAGGCTAAAGTCTTCTAAAACAGATGATGTCTGTCCTGAGGCTCAGAGAAGACACAGGGAAATACCTAAAGGCACACCTAAGCCACAGAACTAAAACATAATGTGATGTTTTAATATAAACATTTTATTGTTTGAAATATAGGGAGCAGGAAAAGAAGAAAGAAGAAAGGTAGCTGGGGCTAGGGAGGCACTTTGCTAAGTCACTAAGGGCCTTCAGTGTTAAAAGAAACAGTCTGAATTGTAACTGTCTTGTTTATTATTAACAGTCCTAGAAAATAACAGTGCTGGCATGAACACAAAGGGAGAGGAAAATAGTTTCCTGGTTGATTCTATTCACCAGAATACATCACAGTTAGTCTTAATAATCAGAACAAGCTCAGTAAAATCCACAGCTGAGTCTATTACTTAAAAATATTCTGAGGGACAAACTGTCACCACCTTAATGATGACTGTTGTCACTGTACCCTAATGGTGACAGTCCACATGTTTACACACCCACATATCCACACTAGAACTCCACAAGGGACACTGCACACGGCAGATGAATAACGCAGAATAATAACCCAGACCAACCAACAATCACCAAAGAGGACTATATACAGACAACAGAATATTACACAAAAATTAAAGAATGACTAGAAAACAAAAGTATATTGTCAATATGCTGTGAAGAAAGTATTGTCAGGCCAGATGCAGAGCCTCGCTGCTGCTGTCCATGTTACTCAGGCCAAGGCAAGAGGAAAGCAAGTCCATTATTCAAGGCTAGTCTGACCAACATAGCAAAATTCTATCTCAAAGCACAAATGAAACTCTATTCTCAAAAAGATTACACATAGCTAAGTTTCCTATAAATTTAAATATAAACATATCATTTCAAAATACATAACAATATTTATATTACATACTACTGTTTATATATTGTTATATATTATATGCATGTATGCATATAAACACATGATACCTAGAAACTGCTTCAAATTAATTCATGGTTAATTAATCAGACAGAGGGCTAGAGCCTATACGAAATGGCCACCTATTGGTAATTATTGAAACTGAATGGTAAAAACACAGATTTAGATTTTGTGTATACATTTGAATTTTCCATTAAAATTAATTTTCAAAGTAAATTTTAGAAATATGTAAAGAGATTTTAAAAAAGCTGTATTAAAGGAAACCAAGGGAAGGATGATCCTAGAAATTAGTACATATACTCAGTACCATGGATAAGAACAGACACAGTGAAAAATGCTTTTTACATTGTTTTGGGGATTCAACCAGGGCATCTTCTACACACAAGGCCAGCACTTCACCACTGAGCTACACCCCCAGGTGCTTGCCACTTCTATTAAAAAAAAAAAAAAAAACTGAGTAAAAGGCTTGAGAGATGGCTCAGGAGCTAAGATCTTACTGATCCCAGCATCTACCCTCTCAGCCCTGCATGCATGCACTGCACATACACTCATGCAGGCACACACTTGTACAAAAATAATTCATTTTTATTTAAAACTGAATTTTTAAAAAAGTAAGCCATGAGAGGAACAATAGTAAGATGGTAACAAACCACATCACTAGAACCAATCAAATTCTGTGTACGAGGTAATATTTTTAAAAAGTAACAAAATACCTTTCTTGTTTTCACTGTATATACATGCGTGTTATGTATGTGCAGGTGCTCATGAATATGTGGGTACAGATACACATATGTACATGTGCATGTGTAGGTCAAAAGATGCCACTATGCAATTCCTCAGGCACCACCTTTTCTGAGGCAAGGTTTCTCACTGTCCTGGAACTTACGTACTGGATGGAGTAGGCTAACGTCTCACCACGGCTGGAATTACAAGCAAGCACCACCATGACTGGGTGGGTGGGTCGTGCTTTGCTTTGTTTTTTAATGTGGGTTGTGAAAACGGAACTCCGGTCCTGGAGCTTCCAGGAGCACTTTGCCTGAGCCATCCCTGGGATTTTGTTTGTATTAAAGTCATCTCGATAGAAACATGGAAGAAGCCTAGAGGTAGTCATGACTAAAGTCAGGAAGACCACTTCCAACACAAGAACAATAGAGCCAGGTAAAGTAGAAACTTGAATCAGAACAGTGGGACAGAGAAGGCCAGCTTTGCAGAGGTGCCTGGAATTCTCTTCAGCACTGAGAGCTAGACTGCTTACTCAGCTTCTCTTCTGCAATGGCCATTCCACTTTTCCATTCTCCCTACACTCAGAACCACCCTCTCTGCTCCCCTCCCTCCACCTCTGAGAGACAATGAAGACCCACCCTCCCTGCATTACCAGGCCCTCTCACTCCCCTTCCTCCTACCAAGGGCACTCCTCGGCTCCAGTCCTCACGCCTGTCATAGCAACTCTTACCCTTGGCTCTATCAGCCTCTCCTGACTGTGTGATCTGCCTGCACCCCTCCCGCTGCCTGTACCCGCTTCCCCAGCCGCAGCCTCCTTTCCTCATGACTAAATTCTTGTGAATCCACTAAACCCATTCACACTCTCCACGCATACTTCAAACTCAATATTCCTTCAAGTTCAATCCCCCTCCAACTCCTCTAAAGTAGATCCTCCTCCAAACTAAAAAATCCATTCTTGTTTTCCTCTTTACACTAAAAGAAATGAGTGGCTCCTACCCCTATCCCCATACCCACACCAGTCTTGCAAGATCCTATTCCTTTGTCTTCCAGTTACTACAGTCTAGACCTTCTCTCTTCTCTGCTGTTCTTTCCTGCTTCCCTCCGTCGCCCCATCACCTTTCATAGGGGTTTGTCCCAACCCTCTGAGCTCTACTACATGTTCTCTTCAGTCCAGGTGCTCTCCATAACAATTGTTAATATTTCCTTAACTTCCAAAGACGTGCCGTTCATATCTACCATTTTCACCTCAGCTCCAAGCTAGCTCTCCTAAACTCAATGATCACGCCCAGAGATGCTCAGTATCTCATGCATGTCTCAAAAACATTTCTAATTTGGCATGTCCAAAACTGAACTTCAACCTAATTCCTCGTCTTCAGTGTTCATACCATAAAGAGCACCAACCGCTCTGTTCCAGGCCTCAGACCTGGCACTCCTTCTGTTCCCCAAACTCTGAACCAGTTTCCTCCACCTTCAGGAATACTTGTTACTCTCGTATCCATGGACCCCTCCACCTTTAGTGCTGAGCACCCAAACACCATCTCTCTCCTAAATGATTCATTTCCCTAGTAACACATACAACACAGCTCTCCCTACTACTTTCATACTAAAGCCTTTTTATAGCTTTATACCTTTATAAAGCTTTCTAATTAATTACCCTTGATAAAAGACCTAAAATCCTAAACAGAGTCCCAAAGCCCTGTGAGGTAAGTTTCCTTCCAATGGTCTAGTCCTCCAAGAAAATAAGCCATCTTGTAATTCCTCAAGCAAGCCAGTTCTTCTTTCTTCAAGATCTTTAGAACTCATGTTCTCGAGCATTCAACAGCTCCTCACAGCCATACATGGTTAACTTCTATAAAGACAATTTTAAATGTCACCTCCTTGATTTCTAGCCCATCCCACGACTGAGTTCCCGTCTTTATTCTTAGAACGCCTTATTCTTGCTAATGAGGCAATTAGTATACCACTTAGGTAACTGTTTGCTTAATAGCACTTTAAGGATCCATGCTCTCCAAACATGTAGTTATCATGACTTTCCTGAGCATCCAAAACTACACACTGGTAATAGTTAACTAATAGTAACAGTTAACAATCTTAAATATTAAGTCCAGATGTGATACAAGTCAATCAGCCCTCACAATACATCATACATTAGGTACACTCTATCTGTGAAGAGATCACAGTAGAAAGACTAATGTAGATCACGTGTCCAAGGTGATCTAAATTAGACAGTTAAATGCAGAACTGGGGCCTAACCCAGACAGCAGGTGCACATTCTAACTGCTGTGCTCATACTGAGGTTCAGTGGATGGAAGGATGATGGATGGGTGAATGGATTGATGGATGGATGGATGGATGGATGGATGGATGGATGGATGGATGGGTGGATAGATGGATGGATGATGGATGGATGGATGGGTGGATAGATGGATGGATAGATGATGGATGGATGGATGATGGATGGATGGATGGGTGGATAGATGGATGGATGGATGATGGATGGATGGATGGATGATGGATAGATGGATGGATGGGTGGATAGATAGATGGATGGATGATGGATGGATGGATGGGTGGATAGATGGATGGATGGATGATGGATGGATGGATGATTAAACTAAAGAACTGATATGAAAACACAACCAGACTCCTCTTTGTCTATTACTGCTAGAACAGCCTGCAAAGGTATTTTATGATTAGATGACACCAAGAGTCTTTTAGGAGACACATGTTCCTTGATCGTTTCTCAAGTATTGTCTTATTCTGTTCATCTGCTGTTCAATAGCCAATAATGGTCTCTGCTATCCATAAAGTTTCTTGGGTTTTTTTTTGGGGGGGGGGCTGTTATTGTTTTGCAGGATTTTTGTTTTGTTTTATTTTGTTTTGTTTTAAAGACAGGGTTTCTGTGTAGTCCTGGCTCTCCTGAGACTGTAGATCAGACTGGCTTCAAACTCACAGAAATCTGTCTGCTCCTGCCTTGAGTCCCAGGCACCATTGCCCGGCTGCCTATAAACTTAACTACAACCTCCTTTCCTTGGCTTTTAGTCTCCTTCCACCACTCGACATCTCCTACCATTAGGCTCATTGTTTCTTTGTTTTGTTTTTGACAAAACTGGAGATCAACCCAATGCTTGACAGGCCCTACTGCAGAGCCACATCAGAGCCCTACTGTCTCTACTACCCAGCCTCCCCAAGGGTCTGATTTCTGTAAATGAATGGTGGTGCCTTCTGAGCTGCTCTTCTTCCTCAGTTCTCTCCTCACTCCAAATCAATCAGCTAATCCCTTAAGACTCCACTCAAGTATCCTGCAAGTAATACAGTCGGTTCTGGAAACTCAGGGGCACAGCACTGCTGTCCCCTTAAGCTCTCTCAAGATCTGGCTCATCTCTTCTTAGTGCTCCGAAACTCTGAACACATATCCAAGCACAATATGCTATGCAGTTTCTGACAGACTAGACGAATGAGACAACTATATGTAAGGCCCCAGTTTACATCTCATACATGTTTAAAATTAAAACACATGTATATTGGGGAAAAGTCACAAAAAACAATGGGAAGAAAGACTTTACTGATGAAACAGGAACAGGAACAGGAGACTGGAAGTTGGGAACTGTAGTAAGTTAAGAGCAGAAGGAACCAAACATCCTACCAGCAACTCAGCCAGGCCTACTTCACATCTACCTTAACAGAATTCCCTTCAACATCCCTGTCTTCACATGACATTTCTATGAGGAGATTAAGAGACTCAACAAAGCTAAGCTACAGAGGACAAAAGGATGCCCTAAAAATTAACTTGTACTGTGAGATGTCCAGATCCATGGGGATCATTTTAGGTGATTCTACTTCCTTCTTTAGCTCAAAGCAACTCAAGTACTTTAAGGGAGTTTTTCTTTGCGGAGTTGAGGAAAGGGAAGCTGAAACAGACACACATAAGAATGAGAAGAATCAGTAAAGGGGCCAAGTGTGGGGCCTGGCCTGTGGTCATCCCCTTCATGCTCCCGGGCTTCTCCACAGTGAGTGGTGCCACTGACCTGATCTGCATCTGCATGAACTCCAGGAGACTGAGCGGGCGGCACCTCCTGCTGGACGGCAGCCACTGCCCCATTAGGCATCAGGATGAGCTGGGAGGCTAGAGGCACATTCCGGCCCAAGGTCCGGTTAACCTGCAATAGGTTGCCCAGCTGTGGCTGGCGAGGAGAGGAGGAAGGAGAGTAAAAGGAAGAAAAGAGAAGACAGAAGAGATGGAAGGAAAGGACCACAAGACAAAAAACAGCAGGTATTAGACAGCTGAGCCTGCCCTTTTCCACACCAACCCAAGAACCTCTCCTCCAAATGTCAGGAATCATCCGGAAGGAAACCTGGAATGTGCAGAAGACTACGAATGATAACAGAGTCAAACATCAAAGACATTCAGACAGTGAGGATTGTAGAACACATGGTTCTACACAGAAACAGATTAGCTGAGAGACACCTACAATTTGTGTACTCAAGTTGCACGTTTAAAGACTAGACTACACCTAACACTGACCTGTCAAATATCAATGCCACCTCCTCCAGCAGAGGATCTCAGCACTATCTAAAAGCATCTTTTCTAGCCTACATAAGGCATGAGAAGTAGATCGGCTTGTCTTAAAAACGTGGATGACCAGAATGAAATAAAACAGCCTTTAGACCGTGGGTATCGCCCAGGGGCTAAGCGCTTGCCTAGTATGCATGAGGCCCTGGGTTCCCTTGATAGCACTGAAAAAATACTTTCATTCTTTGCCAGGGAAGATAAATTATGAATGGCAACCCAGGACAATGGTGGTGGTGACTATGACTTACCCGCAGATACATCTGGGCCTGGGACTGGTTGAGAGGTGGGGAAGTGGTGTTCCCCAGTAACACAGACTGGGTCAGGGTGGTAGCACTGGGGGAGCTCACACTCTGGGATCGGCTGATGAGCTGAGCCGCTGACGTCGTCGCCAGATTGATCTGTGCAGTACAGAGAGGAACCAGGGCTGAGGACTTGGGTAGAAATCAAGGAAAATACACAGCTGGCAACTTGAGAGTGGTATAATCAAGAACAGGATGTCACTTTCATGAAGTCAAGGGAAATAAATGGTAGCTTCCATCCAACACTTCATCCTAGCTACTTTGGAATATTACCAAAGCAAAAAGACAACCAAAAAGAAAGGAAGCCCACAATCAGTTTTAATACTTGAGCAGGCAAAGAAAAGAAATGAAACAAATTTTCTTTCTCTGGAAAAGCAACCTTTCATTTGTTATCTCTTCTTCTCCAAGAGTTTCTCCTTCCTTCTTTAGGCTTGCCCATTTAAAGGCTCCTGTACAGTAGGTCATACACAGTAGTGCACATCTGTAATACCAGCACTCAGGAGGCAGAGGCAGGAGGATCACTATAAGTATGAAGCCAGTATGGACACACAGGTTCAAATAGGTTTCTTTTTTTTTTTTTTTTTTTTTTTTGGCCAATCTCTAATTAAGAGATATAGATACCCACTGGTGACAAAATCAACCTCCCAGATCAGCTGCAAAGACCAGACCTTGACAGATACTGCTCTCAAGGAGACAGCACTCACCGAGGCCTGGGTGGTGGCGGTCTGCTGTTGGGCAGTGCTGCTGTTTGGGGAGCTAGCCTGACGACTGGCAGCAATCGTGGCCTGTTCAAGGGGAAGCATAAGAGAAACAGTGAAAAGGCTGTGTCTCCTGGTCTTGCAGCATCAATCCATGAACAAAACAGAAATCCCAGATAACAACAGAGACTGTATGCTGGAGTATGAAAAACATTCATCACTATTCATGATATGTCACATGACCACATAAGCCTGCACAGGAACGTCAGGCAGACAGACGGGCAGCCTGTACTGTTACTCCAGCTTCAGCCCACATCTCCAGTCACTGATAAATCTAACGCAGACTAGTCCAACATAACATCAAATGAGCTGTTTTCTACTACGTATAACAAGTAGTAAGCGGGATGATAAAAAGTTCAGTAACTTATTTAATACAATACATACAGAATAAATACTATCATTTGGGGAGGGATGGCAGATGGAACTGAATCCAGAGTTTTACACATTTAAGGTATGTGATTTTGCCTCAGAGATCCAACTCTGCCCCCAAATATAATCAGTGCAATATTAAAAGGACATCAAAATTATTGAGATTTCTTACCTTCTTTTTGTCAACTGATGTCTTCTAAAATCTTAATGTCATGTCAATTTGAACTAGTCACATTTCTAGTACTCAATAGCTATATATTAGTAGTACATATTATTACTACACATTAGATAGAACTTAGTAGTACATATTACTACAACACAGCTATTCCACCTCTGAAGAGTCTCCCACAGTTCATACTTCAATCCCATAATCTAAAACCATCCTTTCTCCAACAAGTACAGGTGGCAAAGGAAGGCTTTGGTGTGGGATGCAGATTGCCCCAAACTGCTTCCCTACCCTAAACATGCAGTACCTCACCCCTCCCTCCTGTCCCAGATGGCTGCTGACCTCTCACCTGCTGAACAGCTGCCAGGCTATGCAGCTGGGCATTACTGAGCTGCTGCTGGAGCATGAACTGGTGGAAATATTGAGCTGCATTAGGTTGCCGCTGCAGTGCTTGCAGAGCCTAGAAGACAGGATACAATATTTAGAACCTTCACTCCTAACTCTATGTACATCACTGTTGCAAAGGGACTCAGGAAGGAGAACCATAGGAAACAACATCAGCATCCGATCTCTCCTTACGATGCTGGATCCAGTAGTCTATTCAGCCATCTAAACCAACAGAGACAACTGACTATATGGCCTGTCCTTACATATAAAGAAGCAGACCAGTGCATATGAACTTTTACTTCTCAAAATAAGACCTGAAAATATATAGCAAGATCTAGACAAACTACAAATAAATGGGATACTGACTAATATAAGGAAAAGCTAGACATGGAGGCAGATGCCTATAATCCCAGCACTCAAAAAGTTGAAGTGGGAAAATGATGAGTTCCAGGCCAGCCATGATAACAGAGTAAGCCATGTCTCAAATAAATAAATCAATACACAAACTAATAATAAAAGGAAAAAGCGATATACCGTAGGTATCCAGCAGAGATACAGGTCCTTAAGTGTTCAAAGACAGATGATAGCACCACGGTAGTAACTTCTGAACAATTCTACCAGGCAAAACTCAACTAACTGACATTTCCAAATACCTACTATATCATGTCCATGGCTACTTACAAAAATGACAGGGATCATTTTAGTGTCAACTGTATTTTGCTATGCTCTTGTTCTTTAATAATTACAACCATTCTACCAGTCTTTTAAGAAAACTGTTTCATTTCCAAGCAGAACATTTAAAGTATAGAATTTGCTATTTGTCCAAAAGTAAATGTCTAAAAGGTCACTGATACTTTTACTACTCAAAATAATTTAAGGCCCCAAACTGAAAACTTGACAACTGAAGCAGGAAAGAGCTCTGTGGGAAGTGCACCAGTAGCACAACTCCAAGAACCTGAGTTCAAGTCTCAGAACAACTTAAAACAAAAGGCCAGGTGCAGTGGCGCACATCTGTAATGCAGCACTCTATGAGACGGCAGACAGAGACAGAAGCTCGAGGGCCAACGGCACCTACATACACTGCACAGCATAAACAAAACACTTAAGTGTCCACTGACCTCCACATACACAGCACTACAGACAACAAACACGCATACACACACATGTAAATAGTAAGTAAATGTTTTTAAACAATGAAAAGAAATGGTAAATTAAAAAGAAATGGTAAATTAAATAAAAAGAAATGGTAAGTTAAAACCTAATTACTAGACTGATCCTTATTTATTCATGTGTGAACTTTATAGTATTTCGTATTGAATCAATTAACTACATTCTCCAGCTCTATCTTTTCATAGTTTTATTTCAAGACAGGTTCTCAAGCTGGAGAGATGGCTCAGAGGTTAAGAGCACTGACTGCTCTTCCCGAGGTCCTGAGTTCAATTCCCTGCAACCACATGGTGGCTCACAACCATCTGTAATGGGATCTGATGCCCTCTTCTGGTATGTCTGAGGATAGCTACAGTGCACTCATATATATATATTTTTTTTAATGTTTTAAAAAGAAAGACAGGTTCTCACCAAGTGGCCCAAGCTGGACTTGAACTTAGAACAAGCAAACCCAGAGTGAAATTTGGTCATTTCATTTTGTTTTAAGCAATGTACCAACTTTGTAAAGTGCTAAGGTTCTTTAGTGGAAGAAAGCTCACTCTGTACTGGGAAAGAGCCTGGGGATGATGATCTTCTGGTAGGTATCTCTGCCTCACCCAAGCCGATAGCACAGACCTCAGTTGAGCCTCACCTGCACTGCTTGCCGTTCATACAGGGACATTTGTGCTATCTGGGGCCGAGAACTGGCCCCCGAGCTGGAACTCCCATTGGTCGAACTAGAGTTCTGCTCACTCTCCGTTTCCATGATAGCGTTCCAGGGTCCCCAAGAATGGTGCTCTGACTCAAGCCCTAGACAGGAATCAGTAAAAGGTTAAAGTTATACCTCGAATCAAAAATGTTGTTTCATGTCATTATTATTCAAAAATCACAGTAAATCCACAAAGTATCTAAGAATCTTCCTCTGAGATCTTACAACTCCCAAATCTGCAATATCTTCCTCACTCCACTATCTTTTCAAGCTAGTGTCTTGAAAAAGTCTTTTCACTGTCTTAAAAGAAAAAGGAAAACAAACAAACAAAAAAAAAACTTTACATACCCCCTCTTGGCTACCATTAAAGCAAATGGCCAGACTACAAGCAAGCCACCTCACAATACTACAGTACAAAAGCCACCTTTCGTCCCCGAGCATTTCAACAGTTTAAAACCGACCCATTCAAAACTTGCTGTTATTTTTACCCCCACCATCATTATCATGCTCACAATGGACAGCATTTCCAGTGACACTTCTAGTTGCCTTCTTTCCTTGGCCCAACTCTGCTATGCTTTACAGTGCTGTATGGTAAATACTATGGTCTCCATTTTGTAATAGGGGGAACAAGGATCTTCTGTGTACCAAGTCTTTACACTACTTTGTCTCTTCCCAGAACCAAAAAAAAAAAAAAAAAAAAAAGAAGCAAACAACAAAACTGTCATCAAAGCAGTATCACTCAGTGTGAGAATCCCCTGTCCTCATTTCCTGGAGGAGAGCCCTGAGAGACTGACCAGGTAGACAGAGTGGACAGGTCCTGGAAGCGGAGAAATGTTGGGGACAGAAGAGCTAGCCCACATATCCAAGGTCAAGCTACTAATGGGCCTGTCACTTCTCCTTTTATAACTTCAGTGTCCCTATTAGCAAATAAGTAACCAAGTGAACATGTTACATACTCTCAAGTATGTGCGACACTAAAGTATAAGAATCTACCCTCTGGCACCTACATCAAAACTAGGAAAATTAAATTTAAAAAAATACATGCATATCAAAAAAGAAAAGAAACAAAGCAAACAGAAACACTCTTCAAAAGCAGCAGGAAAATGACATCATTTTACTCCTTATTTTTCTGTTCTTTCATTCAGTTTACACTGTAAATTCTTTACTTTTGAAACGAGGGGCTACTAGAAATATCAGGTCACCCAGGCAATATCTGACTTGGGAATATAAATGTCCGGCCATAGTTTCTTCTAGGGGCTGTCTCTAGTTTCATTAGATGAATGAATTTATTTCAGGAATGCATCTCAAACAAGTAAGCAAAAGTCAAAGTCTTGGCCTTGGCCATTAAAGTTTAGTTCTCCCCCAATTCTCTCCCCACATCGATACTGTCACATATTGTCCCTAGAGAACTCTACCCATTTTAGGAACAAACAAATGCCACTCCACACACGGATATAATGGAAGAGGTACAGACAGGGTAGCCTATCAACTTTGGTCTACCTTTCTCCCCACATCTTTTGCCAAAATATCAAAGCACTGAACAGATACAGACCCATGAATCCTCAATATCAGCATGTGAAGGAAAGAAAGTGGGTAAGGATTAGAGGTAGCACGGCACAGTTGAACAGATTACTGGACTTAACTCACTGGACTCGGAGACAGAAGACCCTGTTACTTGCAATAGAGGCTTATATAAAAAACGTTCATCAATTCGATGACCCCCTCAATTTCCCCCAGATCGTGAAACAGAGAAGGGCCAATTTAAAGTCTTTTCCACCAGGGAAACAACTGCCATCAAAAACCTCGAAGGCACACAAATCTATGTCTTAAAAATCCTCTTTTTTTTCCCATTAACGTTGAGTTCCAGATTCAATGAAGAAAGTGAAGATAGCAAACCGTTTAGGTGGCAAGCTCAAGTTAAAAATTAAAACTGAGAGAAGAGTGAATGGCCATCGTAAACGGTACCACCATCTGGGTGTGGGTGTGTAAGGATTCAACCGGGTTAAGATGCACACCGATGGGAAGGGACTAGAAAGTAATATTGAGATGGACATACTACTGGGCCTATTGGGTCAGGTGTTGGAAGAAGTCAATACCCTCGAGTATAAAACTCTGTTGCAGTAAGAATGGAGTGAGAAGCAAGGGGTGAGAGGTGCCTCGGGAAGACTCTCAGGGGTTCTTGTTCTTCACAAAACCGTCATAAAAACGCAGTTCCAAAGAGAAAACAAACACACCGGGAGAAGGGGGTGGATACAGTGCTGTGCCCGAAGCGAACGGACTCGGTAAGCAGGGAAATGGACATTCTAATAGTAGGGAGCCAAGCAGGGGGGTGGGGGGATAGAAGTCGAGGAACTGAGAGATTGGGCAGCCCGGCGGTGCGCGAGAAGCAGGGAGAGACAGCATGCTCGGATGGAAGGACCAAAGTCGGGGAAGGGAGAAATGAATGAGAAGACGAGCGATCAGAGGCAGCGAGGTGATGGACAGACAGCACTGAGCACAGCGAACGCAAAGCACGGAGACCGGGACGCGCAGCACCGAAGCATCGCAGAGCGCAGCGGAGCGGGAGGCAGGAGCGCGGCTGGGGGAGGTACCTGGGCGTTGCACACGCCGAGGTGGCTGAGGAAACATCCCCGCGCCGCCGAGACCCCGGGATGCGGCCCCTCCCCGGCCCGCGGCCGCCCGGTTACCTTCGCGCCCGGCTCCGCACCCGAGTCCTCGCGGGGGGCGTCCACCTCAGGGGCGGGGAGGGGGGTCGTTCGGCCTCGGCGGCGCGCCGCCTCCTCCCCTTCCTGGAGGGGCGGGGGCCCAGGCGCGGTGGGAGGTGCCCGGCGCGGCCGCCGCTCCCCGCCCCTCCCGCCGTCCGGGTGCCGGCCGCGCCGCGGCTCGCCAGGCCGGGGGCTCGCGCGGGCCTGTCACTTCCTGCCCCGCCGCGAGGGTGGGGGCCGAGGCCGGGGGGCCGCGGGCAGGCGGGGAGGGGGCTGCGGGGAGGTGCTTCCGGGGCAGCCGACCCCTCCTCCGGCCCGCCCCCTGCCCGCGCCCGCCCTCGCGCGCGTCCCTCGCTTCCTGTCGGCGCCCGTTGCCATGGCGACGCAGCTCCCGGGCCTCCTAGCTCTAGGCCGGAGTGTGTTGGGTTTTTTTTTTTCTTTTTTTTTTTTTTTTCCGCCCCTGGCTCTGGCTCTCTTTCTCCTCCTTTCTTCCCCCCTTCTTTCTCTCCGAATTCCGCTCGCCGTCTGAAAGCACGAAGCTAAGAAGGCGCTGGCCTCTAGAGGGGGACTCACCTCGGAGAAGAGAGGGAGATGGGAGAGGGGAGGGAAGTGACGTGAAAGGGGGGGAAAAGAAGGTATTTTCTGCAGCTTCTGGGAATAGGGGCTCGAAAGAAAGGATCAAAGGGACTAGCAAGCCGAGAGGGAGGAAGCGGAGCAAAGACCCTTGAGAAACGACGGTTTGTGAAAGGAAATAGAGCAGAGGGACGGGAAAAGGAGGAAAGAAAAAACTTTGAGATTGAGGGAACGGCGAGAGAATGCTGATTGTTTAATCCCTTGCCTCAACTCCAAGAAGGCGGGAAACAACGCCGCACAGAAACTGAACCCGTTAGACGCTGCAATTAATTTAAAAGCAGGAGCCTGATGCAACTTGCTTTGAATAATATTTAAGTCTGTGATTTCAAGGTTGATTGTGTGTTTCTGGATCTCTAAAGTCACACGCACATGTTAAAGAATCAGAACGCCCAAAACAATGGAAAAGGCGGGGTGTAAAGAGATGAACAATGGTGCTGCCTTTGGGAAGGCAGTGCATACGGTGGGGGAGCCTCGTTTTATTTGTAACACAAATTTAACAGTCTCTCCTGGCTCTTGGAACACCTACTGTGTGCCGGCCACTCTTGGAAGCTTGATTTAAAAAAAAAAAAAAAAAAAAAAAACAGAGCATAGATAGTGAAGATAATTGCTCTTCTTAACCTTTACCTACTGTAGGGTGTTACCTTATGATAATAGCTGAGATTTGTGCTTTTAACTGTAGCCGTTTGCTAACCTCAGCCATAATTAGTTGTTTTCTCGAGCCCACTCTTCACTGAAAACCCATGTGTAATTAATTTGTATTTAGAGAAAAAAAATTGAAGCATTCGCATTATAAATTAGATGTATTTGTATCAGTATCAACTCCTACTCTTAATTTGTATAGCCAGATCTCCGTAAAGTAAGATCTTTAGGAGGCTTCTAGGAACCAGTTAAACAAGTATGCAAACCCCAAAGGGCAGCCAAGGGACTGGAGAGGCAGTAACAAGGGCGTGGGGAGGTGAAAGGGTTTGCTGCCAGGCCAAGGATGATAGGTGTTGGCTGGGGATGAATGGAAACATTCTGGCAAGATCTCTCCTGGTTAAAAACCACATGGAGAATTAACCCACGTAACTCAAACCTAGAACTTTAGCAGCTCAAAGAAGGTAAAAGCTTTCTTGGGGAGGCTTATGGATGGCGTATGGAGCCTCAACAGTATTTAATACCAAAAAAGAACAATCTAAAGATGATTTTCAGATTTATATACCCTTCCAGGACAAGAAACAGAGCTCCTATTGGAAAACTATCAGCACTAATGAGTCTGGATATGATCTGTAATATATGCCCAAAAGAAAGAATCCAGATGCTAGAGGTTGTAGCCTTACTTTCCCAATAACCTATGGGGTTTGTATAGCTTATTGTATAGCCTTTTCCCATTGTACTTCAGCTCCCCTTAACAGGGAAGAATTGTTCCTGCTTCCTAGAGCTACATTCCACCTCAAGTTTTTTGGGTTTTTTGTTGTTTTGGGTTTTCTTTGTTTTGTTTTGTTTGGGTTTGGTTTTCTTTCAATCCAGTACCATTGGTTTCTCATCTAATGGATGGTAGTAGGAGATTGAAAAGTAGCATAATTTTTTTAGCTTCTGATCTGACATTAGCTAGGAATCACCCATTGCAGCACAGACTGCCATTGATCATGGGCCAGGAGTTCAGTTCTCATGTAAAGATTTCCAAAATTCGTAAGTTTTCCGGTTCATAGGTCCAAATAATTTCCACCAAAATAAATTGTACTTGGTTTTAAAAAAAAAAAAAAAAAGTGTCAGCAGCAAATTAAACTTACAGGAAAGCCTCCATCCACAAGAAAATCATTTTCATACCCTGAATTACCTTGAGAACAGTTCACCTCCACCAGAGAAAGCAAAGCAAAATTGTTTTGTTCCCTGATGGATCTTAAGCTGAGTTTCCCCTTCCCTGCCTCCCCCTGTTTGTTAAACTTTCTCATTTTCATTTAACAATTCTTCTGGAATTAGCCTTTTCTCTTTCAAAACAAACGGTTCAATTGAGGGGAGGCTAGGTAACTTCTTTGCTCTACAGGACACTGAATGTCATTAGCCTAAACAGGTGTAAAGGAAATGCATTCGGCCTGTTTTGCAGAGAGCTGAGCCCTCCTGCAACTCCTTAGCTACCTCAAGGGCTGGGATTTGGAAGGGAATTTGGAGCAACTAAAACGAACAAAAAGTAAGGTAGTGGAATCTCGATCATCCACTGAGCACGGAACCGTGTTCTTCAAGCTGATGTATGAAGAGACAGCTCTTACTATCGTTACTATCAACCAACCCAGTGAAAACCAGGAGCACGTTTTTATGCAAATATGGGAAGAATGTAGTAGTAAAATAAGGCACTAACCGCCTGTATTCTAAACTACACCACATCACCAACTTCCACATCCCACTCCATCTTGTGGCAAGTTCTTCCTAAGGTCTAGCTGGAAGAGAGGAAGGTGAACTTTAAGAGCATTTTGAGACTCCGATATTTAAAGCCAAGTGCTGTCCAACTAACTCCCTTGGTTTCCAGCAGAGAAAAGGGCATTTCAGGGCTAGAACTAACCCAATCGATTATTGATTATTGGTCGTTCTCCAGCTTATCTAAACCATTCTCTATGGTTTGTTTGGCTTACACCACTGTTTAGTCATAATTTAGTGAAGTTAATTCGTCGATGAGTTTAATGAACTTATCATTTATAGGACAAGACAATCTTTGTGCATTGCATTTACTTTTAAAAGGCTTCAAGTGTGCTCTTCTCGTCGGTATTTCAGAAGTTAGAATACAAATTTATGATGATATCCAACACCAGATTTATACACTGTGGGGTTATGTTCCCCAGGCCAAGAAAGCTCAGCATCCGTGAAGACGTCTAAGGGGGGAAAACAATTAAAAATATACCCGGAGCATCTGCTGTAGCTTCAGAGACCTGGAATTTAGCCCTCCAGAGAGTTGTTTTGGGTCAATTATAATGTTTACAGATGAATAACGGTAAAGCTTGGGAAAGTTAACTTGTTCAGGGTTCCTTCCTGGGGACTTAAGTTTTGGAGTAAGAATTTTCAATTAAGTCTGAGTCACGCCACAGCTCAGAACCACCTCCAGCCACAGCATGAAAAGGAGATGTGAAATTTCCATTCAGGTGCTCAGCTCTGAATGCAGACAAGTTTGGCATTTGCCATTTAGAGGTGCCTGCAATGGACGATCCACTCTGACTTCGTTAATGTCTCCAGTCACTGATCCAAAAGACACTGTGTGGGTGAGAAGTGGGGGAATGCCTTATCGAACAAGAAAGAGAAATAACGTGCACCCAAAGTCCCTAAATTTCGTTTCTGGGGTTGTCGACTTGTAAGGGAGCCTAATTTTCTTCCGGTCATGAAGCCTGTGAGTGTGCTCCGTTGCACAGCAAAGGGGAAGTAATGCTGTTTATCAGCCGCCCTCTAAACAACAGGAGATGCCGGCGCATTATCAGAGAGGCTCCAGCGTGGTGGGAGATGTGTGAAAGTGGAGACAGGAAGACAAGATGCAGAGCAGTGGGCATGACCTAAGAGCTACTCAACCTGTTCTCACTGACTTTAAAACACCAGGCAGCAGCTGATCAAGCAATGGGGGAAGCCTCTGGAACAGCCGTTCTCAACCAGTAGGCCCCGACTCCACGGGGATCACACATCAGATCTTTTGCATATCAGATATTTATATTAGGATCTACAACGGCAAAACTACAGTTACGAAGTAACAATGAATAATTTTATGGTATGAGGAACTGTATTAAAGGGTCCTAGCATTAGGAAAGTTGAGAACCATTCTTCTAGAAGCTAGAAAAAAAAAATTAACTAAATGAATTTCCCCCCAGCCCCCAAGCTCTGACAAAAGAGAACACAGCCTTCCTAACACATTGACTATCACCCAATGAAATGCATGTGGAATTTCTGACCTACCGAACTGTAAAGTAATACGTGTGTCAATTTAAGCCAGGAAATTTGTAGTGGAATATTATAGTAGCTGTCATATAACAAGTAACCATGTTTGAAAATTCGTAATAGAAGAATGTATTCCACAAATAATGCACAAGCTTTCGGTCATGCGACATTCTGAGTAGCGTGATTCAGTCTCTCTCCACAGGCCACCTTGTTTCTTCCCACCCTGGATATGAATCATGCCTCGAGTGTACCACAACATACTGTCAACTGCCAGTCACTTAGCCCAGCTTGCTTAGCAAATTGACTCCAGGTCGCGGTTTTATCAGGTTATTCAGGATACCCTTTCATGAGTTATTAATCTCTTTAATAAATAATAATAATAATTAAACTGTCTCAAAAGGAAGTTCGATGACCATTTTAATAGAGCTTAAAAGAAAAACAAGGCAAGCAAGTTATAAATCTCTGTGGCTGCTGAGCGGAGAAAGATGGAGAAGAGTCAGCCAGGCTTTTGAGTCAGGGTCAAAAAGGCTGGCATGTTCACAGTGGTCAGAGCTGCTCAGTGGAGGGGGGCGGGGATGGGGAGTGTCAGAGACCAGGCAAGAAGCCTAGACTGTCAGGCAAAGTGGAGTGGAACAGGAAAACAGGACTTAGGCATTTAGAAAAGGGCAGAGGGGAATATAAATTTAAAACTCAAAATTAAATTTAGAACTCAAAAGCTGTCAGGCATAGAGGCAGGTGGATCTCTGTGAGTTACAAGACAGTCAGGGCTACACAGAGAAACCCTGTCTCAAAACACACAAACAGAAAAGCTGGGCAGTCTTAGCAGTAGAAATCCATCCAAAAACTACTGCTATGGTAGGGGCGTTTGACAAGGCTAAATAAACACATTATCTCTTTAGGAGGGTAGTTGTTTTTCTGGTCTTTATATACATCTTCATGTGAATCAGCTTCCCTGGGGGTTAAACTTCTGGTCAGATGATTGACAGGTACGGCTGGGTTAACATTTATGTTGCTTTGGGGGTTTTGAGGCATGGCCTAATTTAAGTAGCCCTGGCCTCAAACTCAATTCTTGCTTCTGCCTCCTGAGTGCTGGGATTAAAAATGTGAACAACCGTGCTGGGGTGTATGTGTCCAGACAGCTGAATTAACTCTTAAGGGAGGAGACAATAGTATGTGATTAATTTTTCAATCTTTGGAGCAGAATCTGAGACATTTGTGATGTTTTCCTTTCTTGTGTTACTAGAGAAACAGGAGGCGGAGAGCAAAGCTAGGCACGAGGAAGGGTTATCCTCAATGGCCTCCAAGGCTATTAATCCCTATCTAGGTACCCAGCATTCCCTCCTCAAGAGCTGAGACCCTAAAATCATATCAGAGATAGGCTGATGTAATAGGGGATTTCACCATGAAGACCCAGAGCTCCAATTTCAAAGCTGTCACTAAAGGGATAGTAGTGTGTGAAGGGAGCCAGCCTCATCACGCCTTCTAGGCAGCTGTGATGTCAGAGAGTGATAAGAGGCCAGAGCTGCTGTTTCTGGTGCTTCTGGCTCCGGCCAGGACAGGCCCGAGGGCGTTCCCAGCTTCTGGCAGAGGTTAGGAATGGAACCTGACTGAGCGCTATCGCTGTCCTTTCCCCTGGTTACAGCAGCTGTCTTCCAGAAAGCCTTCCCTAGTGACCGAACATAGCACAGTGCCGAGATCTTACCTCTGTCTCATCTATGGCTTCATATCATCCGAAACAGGTGAGGGTACTAAAGTAAGACGTGTCAGACAACATTTGCATGGCCTTTCTTGAAGTATGTGATTATGATTGGCCTGGTTTATAACCATTAATTTCTTACTGTATCAGCAAGTGACACTATTATGTTTGGTATATATCAGAAAAACAAACAAACAAACAAAAAAACAGTGTATATAGGGTTCCATATTATCTGTGATTTGTTTCAGGCAAGTGTGAGATGTCACAGAACATGTCCCCTATGGATTAGAGAGCAAGACTTTATTTTTAAAAGCAACAGAGCTAAGTATGTGCATCATGCTAAGTAAGTCTGTGCTAATAAGTAAGCACACAGGAATCCTCTTCTGTGGCAGCTTTCAGTGGTATGAAAAATAATTCTAAAGTATTATTTTCAAAAAGGTAGACTCTTAAGTCATGCAAATTTACAGTGAAGGTCAAAGACTTTATATTGATGCAGGAAGCAGCACTGAAGTCAGCCCACATGCATCCGAGAAGCCTGTGTGTCTCCAGACAATTTAGTAAGAATGATAGAGGCAGGTGGCTAGTCTGAACACAACTGATTAGTGACACACGTGGACCAGAACCTTCAGGATTATCTTTTCACACTAGATGGGAATTTGAAGCACTTGTTTCAACAATGACAACAACAAGAACAGAAAGAAACACTTGTACCTATAAAATAATCTGTACGCCCCTCTAAGTTATAAAGGAAATGAGGCAATAGGAAATCACAGATGAAGCCCAGACAGAACCAACAGAGTAACTTCTGCCTTCTAGTTCCAACTTTCAGGTAACTGTTTTAGCAAGTAAAAATCTGAGAAGCTGTTAGAGTTTCTGAAATCAGAAAGAATAAATAGGTGCAGCCACAGCAGTACTGTCTCCTGCCTAAGATCAGGGGTGACAGTTTATCAGTGTTTCTGGCCAATTTGCTTCCCCCTCACTCAAGGTAGAAACCCTGAGACTTTCATCCATATATCCCCCCATCCACCCAGATCTGATCTATCCTTTTATTCAGTATCAGCAAGACTGGGTTGCAGATCTCCTGAGAGACAGTCATGTCTGTGTGGATGTCCATCAAGACAGATGAGACACAAAAGCCTCCTCCCCTCCTGGAGTTTGTATCACAGTGAAGTAGGAGTGGCAGAAACTACATATAGAACCTCAGGCCTACTGCCTATTAGATGATGACCAACTCAACACTCAGACCTACTGCCTGTTAGATGATGACCAACTCAACACTCAGACCTACTGCCTGTTAGATGATGACCAACTCAACACTCAGGCCTACTGCCTGTTAGATGATGATCAACTCAACACTCAGACCTACTGCCTGTTAGATGATGACCAACACAACAGGAGAAAACATTAAGGGCTATTGTTGGGAGAATTGAAGGCTGGGTCTTAATGTTTAAGAAAAGTGACCGGGGAAGAAGACCTCACAGAGAAAGTCGAACCTAAGAAAAGACATGATAAGGAGCAAGACAGACTGTTCCTGTTCAGCAGTTAAGAGCACTTACTTTTGCAGAGGACCCCAGTTTGATACCCAGCACTCATAGGATGACTCAAAACCATATGTATCTCCAGTTCCAGGGGATCCAGGACCCTCTTCTGACTTCTGAGAATACCAGGTACACAGACGGTACACAGACATATTTGCAGATAAACATTCATACACACAAAAAATAAGTATGTCTAAAAAGGACTTCTTAAAGAAAATGACATGGCAAGGCTGAAAGGAAGGCCTGTGTATCTGCCCCAGGCAGAGGGACATATTCAGAGGGCTAAAAGAACAAAAAACTATGTGACCATACCATACGCAGAAAGCCCTGAAGAGGAGGTCAGAGCCAGAGAAAAGTAAAGATTATACCAAGAATCACTAGCTAACTCAGTGTTCCAAGCAGGGCCTGAGCCTAGACACAGGACAAAGCAAGAGCACAAGGGATAATACTAGAAAAGTCCTGAGATGTCCCAGAGATGCTGAGCTGACCTGAGGGACAAGAATGAACTCTGGAATGAGTGTCCTTGCTGTCCCTATTCCCCACGACTCCTCACCCCATTTCCATAAATCTCATGTCTGAAATAGAATGATGTTTTAGGGTATTAACATGCAACCTCAGACCGCTGGCTCTCCAAATAAAATGCACCCTGAAGATTCAATTCATAGGCTGAAGACATGGCTCAGTGGTTAACCCACAAGGTATTATTCCAGAGGACACAGGTTCAATTCCTACGTGCTATCCATTGACCCCCTGGTAAGTGCAACAGGAGCTTTAGGTGCCCCTTAAAGTCCTAGACAGTGTATGGTGTCTGTCCCCTAAAGAACAGGTTCGGTAATCCTACTCAGAACAATTTACTGTCCCAGTTTACAGAGGTAGTGTGATTTATTTGTTGTTTGAGCTAGCCTTGAACTTTATAGCTTATGCTAACCTTGTCTCCTGATCTTCATGCCTCCCTAATACAAGCATGCACCAACATGCCAGCTTCCCCAGTCCCACCTGTGTGTGTGTGTGTGTGTGTGTGTGTGTGTGTGTGTATGTGTGTGTGTATGAATGTATATGTGTGTGTGTTGTGCCTATGGTACATTCATGTGTATGCACATATGTGCCTGAGGAGACCAGAGGTTGACTCTCTGAGTATCTTCCTCTATCTCTACCCATATTATTTTTCGAGGCGGGGTCTCTCACTAAACCTGGCACACTAATTGGCTAGACCAGCTGGCAAGATCCAAGAATTCTCCTGTCTTCTACTCTCCATCCAAATGATGACTTCTGAAGTTATGTGTATTAAATTACTCTGCTAGCTGATTTTTTTCCTTTCTTTTTTTTAAATCCATTTAACTTTCTCTTATGTTCTAAGAGCGCATTGTTTCTGTATCTAGCTTTAGAGTTTATTAATGAGCCTGTACTTCTGAATGTCTTCTGAGATGCTTGCCTAGAAAGCCATAGAAGAAGCCAGATCCAGAGAGGAAACACAGTACAAAGGCCTTTGCAAGTCTCTGACTCTCCTCCTTTAGCCCAGTCATGTTGGTGATTTCTTGGGTGGTGAACGCCTAAGGTGGCTTGAGTAAAATTGACCATTGATTGCTATGCAAATTATTAATTAAGCTCGTAAAGTCATCCCTGATCTCAACACATTGACTGTGAAATGAGTGTGGCCCGTGCTTCAGATGGCACCGTGACACTGAGACTTTAAAATGATCGTTTGGAAACAAGTTATAAATTTTAGGAAAGAAGATTGAACTTTATCAAAATCCTCGGTTGAGGTTTCACCCAGCCCACTGAGGAGTAAAATAGTTTGAGGAGAAAATAATCGGTATATGTCTTTAGCACACATAGTTTTCAATGCTGTAGTAGGCATGTGGGAAGAGTAGAGAACACTGCTTGCCCCTGTCTTGCAAAACCTTGCCCTATGGTAAAGTAGGAGAAAGTTACTAACATAAAGTGCAGCAGCCAAATCAACACCCACATTTTGGTCCTAAACATAGTCAAACCACGATACAGTATCACTGGGTGGTAAAGAGCAAAAACCAAGGTCGCATTGGGCTGGTTGATTCTATTAGCTCTCTTAACCTTCTCACGCTTTCATTGAAGAAGCATCCATCGCTTTCTCCTCTTCAGAGATGAAGGTCCGGAGTCAGATCACAACAAAGAACAAAGTTCTTCTAAGCACATTCTAAATCTCTTGTGCCTTTGCTATATTGAGGAGGGCTTCAGAGTTTATCACAAAAAAATATCCCTTCTGGGCACATGGCAGGATTATACATCCCCACCTCCCTGAACTCTGGTCCATCCTTGTGTGAGTAAACACAAGGCACATCGCTTCTGGCAGAAGCATCAAGAGCAGCGCATGGCACTCCTTTCCTCTTTCTCCTGACACATGCCATGTGAGGTGTGATGCGTTCCTATGACGGCGCCTGTTCAGTCCACCTTTCATTGTTGAACAAGAAGATGAATCACAGCCTCCCTCCAAACTTCAACACAAATCTAGAATGAGGAGTAAAGTATACAAGCACTAAGTGTTATGGCTTGGATTTTAAATGTTTCCCAAGACTTGGGCGTCGAATGAAAGCTTAGTCTTCATCCTGGGTGTTACAGGAAGTTGTGGGACCTTTGGGAACTGGGACTTACTAGAGGGCAGTAATGTCACTGAGTGCAGGCCCTTGTAGGTAATACTGGGACCTGGGTTTTTCTTCTCTGTTTTCTGGGTCACAAAAAAAGGTGACCATCTCTGCTCCAAGGCAGGTTGCTCACTTTGTTTGATGCCCTCCTTGCCACAGACCTGAAAACAACAGTATCAGCTAACCATGAATCCAAATAAACCTTCCATCCTTCCAAGCTGATCTTAGCAGCTTTGGATGTCATGACAACATAAATCCTGCACGCTATGGCTTGAGATTATTTACTCTGGTTTTTGCTTGTTTGTTTGGTTAGTTTTTTTGAGATGGGATCTCCCCATGGAATCTAGGTTGGCCTTCAGTGTTGTATAGCTAGCTCACAGTGGCCTTGAACTAACTAAACAGTTCTCCCATCTCAGCTTCACCAGTTCTGGGATCACTTGCATGACAACTAAACCCTATTTATTTTAACAATTTAAGCCAACCAACCTTGACTAGTTGTGACCTGATTAGTTGACACTTGTGCTGGCTTAGTTCTGTTGTTGTTTATTCATTTGTCAACTTGACACAAGCTAGAATCATTTAATAGAAAGGAATCTTAGCAGAGGGGGAAAATGCCTCTGGAGTGGGAGGTGGCAGAGATGGCTCAGCGGTTAAAAGCACTGGCTGCTCTTCCAGAGGTCTTGAATTCAGTTCCAGCAACCACATGGTGGCTCACAACCATTTGTAGTAGGATCCAGTGCCCTTTTATATATATATTAAGTACACTGTAGCTGTCTTCAGATACCTCATTAAGGATGGTTATGTGGTTGCTGGGATTTGAACTCAGTACCTCTGGAAGAGCAAGCAATGCTCTTAACAACTGAGCCATCTCTCCAGTCCCCAGTGCCCTCTTCTTATGTGTCTGAAGAGAGTAACAGTATACTCACATACATTAAATAAAAAAGTTTTTTAAAGCCTCTATAAGATTGAGCTGTGAGCAAGCTTATGGGGAAGTTTCTTTTTTGTTGTTGTTGTTTGTTTTTTCCCATATTTATATTTTTTGTTTAACTCTTTCACTTTACACCACTCTCACTGCCCCCTCCTAGTCACTCCCTCCCACAATCCTTCCTCCCTTCCCCCTTATTCTCTGAGTGGATAGGGGCTCCCCTAGATACTCCCCACCCTAGTACATCAAGTTCCTGTGAAGAGAGGTGCATCCTCTCCCACTGAGGCCAGACAAGGAAGCCCAGCTAGAAGAACACATCCCACAGATAGACAACAGCTTTTGGGACAACCCCGGCTCCAGTTGTTCAGGATCCACATGAAGACAGCTTCATATCTACAACCTATGTGCAGGGAGGCCTAGGTCCAGCCCGTGTATGTCCTTAGATTGGTGGTTCAGACTCTGGGAGCCACAAGGGTCCTGGTTAGTCTACTCTGTTGGTCTTCTTGTGGAGTTCCTCCGGAACCCTGCAATCCTTCCTCCTGCTCTTCCACAAGAGTCCCCAACTTCCACACACTTTTGGCTGTGGGTGTCTACATCTGTCTCAGTCAGTTGCTGGGTGGAGTCTCTCAGAGGACAGCCTTCCTAGACTCTTGTCTGCAGCATAACAGACTATCATTAATACTGTCAGGGATTGGTGCTTGCCAGTGGGTCTCAAGTCGGGCTGGTTATTGGTTGGCTGTTCCCTCAGACTTTGCTCCATCCCCTGTCCCTGCATTTCTTGTAGACAGGATAAATTTTGGGTCAAAAGGTTTGTGGGAGGGTTGGTGTCCCTATTGCTCCACTGGGGTTCCTGCCTGGCTATAGGAGGAGGTCTGTTCAGGTTCCATTTCCCCAGTGTTGTAAGTCACAGGTAAGGTTACCTCCATTGATTCTTCGGGGAAGTTTCTTGATTAAATGTTGATGTGGGTTCTGACAATTGCAGCTAGTGCTACCCTTAGGCAGTGTTAGGTATCAGGCTAAGACACACATAGTTCAGGGTACATAAGACAGTAAACTGAGCAAGGCAGAAGGAGCAAGTCAGGAAAAACAAGCCAGCAAGCATCACTCCTCCATAGCGTCTACTTCAGTTCCTGTCTTGAGTTCCTGCCCTGATTTTCTTCAGTGTTGGACTGTGACAGGGACACAAACCCTACATTTCCTTTTTACCTTTCTATATTTTTAAATCACAGCAATAGAAACTCGAACAAAGACAATGTTGCTGTTGTTTAGACCACAGAATCTATCTTTGAAATATCTCAGTGTAGACCTTCTATCAGAGTCTGTAGGCCTCAAGAACCTGCAATACAAGTAAGAAGTCAGTGTGTGCTAAGGACCAGTTGGTGAGTAATGAGAAAGCTTCCTGGAGATTAGAAATCTGGGGAGGAAGTGTTACATCTGTACCGTGGCTATTGTACTTTATGATCTTACAACTTTAGAGAAAGGAAGAAAATATGATTTTAGCTGAATCTGACAAGGCCTACAAGGAAGAAATGGCCTGAGCAAAGACTATCTCAGCTTGGTTTGTTTTGGTCTGGTTTATTTTGGATTTGATTTTTCAAAGATAAGATCTCATGGCCTCACATTCGTGATCCCCCTGCCTCTATCTTTCTAGTGCTAGGATTACAATTGTATGCCACCGTGGCTGTCTACCAGATGACTTTTAGTCAGAACAGAAGCAGATTAAGATCATATATAGAGGAAGCTGGAAAGATTTCTCAGTGGTTAAGAACACTGACTGCTCTCCCGGACGGAGGTCCTGAGTTCAAATCCCAGCAAACACATGGTGGCTCACAACCATCTATAATGGGATCCCATCTTCTAGAGTGTCTGAAGACAGCTACAGTGTACTAATATACATGAAATAAATAAGTCTTTAAAAAAAGAGCATATGTAGAGAGAGTAACTTGTGTATCTTATGGATGCATCACCTGTTAATTAAAATGCCTATGTCTTAGGCAGGAAATGGGAGATGGAACATTCTGGAGGAGAAAGAATTCTGGGATAGAGCCAGGTGCAGGAAGCTTGGCCCTGGTTGATGTGAGGAGACAGACGAGTGGTACCTGAGCACAGGTAACCAATCATGTGGCAGAATGTACGCTAAAGATAAATGGGTTATTCTAAGTTATGATATAATCAGAGTAGAACCTAGATACATGGCCAAAGTATTTGTAAATATATTTTGAATCCCAGTCTTATTTCTGAGAGCATGGGGCTGGGAGAAAAAGCCAGGTCTAACTTCTACAATCATGTATTTGAAGACTTGTAGGCAATTTCGTAGGTAGGACTTGTATTGGCTGGTTTTGTGTCAACTTGACACAAGCTGGAGTTATCACAAAGAGAGGAGCCTCCATTGAGGAAATGCCTCCATGAGATCCAGCTATGAGACATTTTCTCAACTAGTGATCAAGGGAGAAGGGTCCAGCCTATTGTGGGTGGTGCCATCCCTGGGCTGGTAAACCTGGGTTCTATAAGAAAGCAGGCTGAGCAAGCCAGGGGGACCAAGCCAGTAAGTAGCATCCCTCCATGGCCTCTGCATCAGCTCCTGCTTCCTGACCTGCTTGAGGTCCAGTCCTGACTTCCTTTTGTAATGAACAGCAATATGGACGTGTGAGCTGAATAAACCCTTTGCTCCCCAACTTGCTTTTTGGTCATGATGTTTGTGCAGGAATAGAAACCTTGACTGAGACAAGACTTGAAGAATAAAGTCTAATTAGACTATGGCTTTTTTTTTTTTTAATCAAAGTGCAATCACAGTAAGCTTGGAATGGGTTCACATATTACTCAACAGACCCTTTCACTGAGATACTTAGACAAAATGTCTCGAGGTAGAGCTCTGCCAGGCAGCTTAACCAGCCTGACATGCCTGTCCTTAAATTGAGAAAGAGCTAAGAGATTAAAGAAATCTAGAGGCAACTGCTGTCACACAGACCTGAGAAGAGTAATAGTCTAGAGTCTAAATACATTTTGAAACCGTGGGCCGAGATTAAGAATTCTTAAGGCTGAAATAAAAAGGCTGTTGCATTTTTAACCTTCTATACTATAAAAACCATACAGGGACCCACTGGCCAGTAATGAATCAGCCGACACCCTGAAATATGACACTTTGGCACAAGGGTTATTTTGAGCTGAAAGCAGTTGAGGAAAAACAAGCCAAGAACAACCTCTCCTCCCTCCCCCACTCCAAGAAAACAGAGCTTCAGTTTCAGAGAGGGCTTTTCTTTTTCTATAGCAGGAAAGAGAATCAGCCTGTCACCAGAGTTGAACATGGCAGGACAGTCTACATGATAAGACTCCCAAATTACCAAGTTGCTACAAGAAAAAAGCTATACATAAAAAACAAAAAACAAAACAAAACAAAAAAAACTAATGAAACATTGTGTCTCTTCCAAATTAAATGATTTAAAAAAAAATTAAGTGCCAAGTCTTAGCTTGAAGTGGAGTGTGGTTTACTTTCTTTGATGGTAGTAGCATAAAATATTTCAAAACTCATTTTTAAGAGTTTGGCATTATCTCACAAAATCAGTTTCAAGAATCTGGTCTAGTCAATAAAATGACACAAACCCAAGAAAATGACATGCAATGTGATGCTTTGGATGGATACGAAGTAACTCACAAGATATGAGACTCAATACAAAGGAGGCAATGCTGCAGTGTGGTTCAGTGGTTATCACTCCCTCTTGGGCTCAGGGGCCTTGGTTCAACCCCTAGCACTGTAAAGAATACACAAAATCAAAGAATGCTTACCCTCTGGAAGACTTGTCTACTGACATCAACTTCAAAACCATACCAACCTTTCATATTTGGAAACACATACATGGGTACTGTAAACTATTAATAATCCAAGGTTGCAATTCTGGTCAATGTGAAGATATTGGTTACCTCTAGGGCTGGCAGGGTTGTTTTGTTTTTGTTTTGTTTCAACATTTTTACTCTTTGTGAGTTTGACATCATGCACCCCAATCCCACCCATCCCTTGTATCCACCCTCTGCCCTTGCAATCCCCCCAAAAGAAAGTACAAAAAAAAAAAAAAAAAAAAAAAAAAACAGGAAATTAAAAAAAGGGGGCGGACCTCGGTGGTTAAGGGTACTGTCTGTTCTCCTGGGGTCCTGAGTTTGAATCTCAGCAACCATATTGCAGCTCACAACCATCTATACTGGATCTGATGCCCTCTTCTGGTGTGGGTATGCAGGCACGAATGCAGACAGATACTCATGTGTAAAATAAACAATCTTTAATTAAAAGAATAGAATAGAAAAGAAATACACTTAAACAAAACAATGCATAGAAAATGTCTCATAGAAGCTGCCGCTTTGGATCTGTAGCACTGGCTCTTTTATAAGGGTTCATAAATGAGGTAGATTTTGGGGCGGGCCAACTCAAAGCCCTGGAGATCTGTGCCTGGGTGATAGCTGAGTTGGTTTAGCTGCCAGTTTTTCCTGTGCCTGCACCACCAGGACTGTCAGGATACTCACCCAGAGCTGCAGCCAGCAAGGAGTGGGACAGCACTTCCCCTTCCACGTGCTCAGGGATGGCTCACCGGCGCCTTTGCCAGCGGAACTAGCTCTACTGTGTTTCACAAGGCGCAGGGCCCACTTTCCTGAATGCTGCAACTGGCTAAGGGCAAAGGAGATCTCCCGTTCTCACTACCTCAGGGCGAGCACCCCTGACTGCCTCCGGTGGGTGAGGAGGTTATTATCTACTCATGCAAGCCACCTCATGGCATGGGAGTGGCGGGAACAGCTGTCCCATGATTATGCCCTTGGGGCTGGCTCTCCTGCACCTTCGCCACCTGGGCCAGCTTTACTGTACTGCCCAGGTGAGGTGCGGGGGGAGGGGGAGAAGAGCGGGGGGGGGAGGGGAAAAGGGCGGGAGGGAGGAGGGGAATGACTGCGGAGCGCTGAGAGATGTAGCAAGTGAGGATTAGTGCCATCTCTCTCTCTAGCCCTCATGAGCCCAGGCCGCGCCGCAAGGGGTCATGGGTGAACGGAGGGAAGGAGGGGCTTTTCTGGATGAGAGATTCATAGGAATCTGGGTCACAAGCCATCTCTATAGATTTAAGGAATGGTTTTGCTAATATTTTCTTTACGTTGCCAAGTCAGTGTTCAGCCACTCTTCTTCGGTAAAAGTAGACTCTCGACATCTGCCTTAGGACCCTGGTTATAAATAATACCTGCCCATTGCTCACATTTGTGGCAAAGGCTAGTAAGTCTCTGGGCATTTTCAAGATCACAATGGAAAAGGAAAGGGAAACCAAATATATAGTCAGCTGTTTGTATGGTATCTTTGTATTTTAAGGTGAGGGTTTTTTTTTGGTGGGGGGAGGAGGGTTGTAACACATTTCTCTTAAGGGAAGTGTCTTAGGGTTTTACTGCTGTCAAGAGACACCATATCCAAAGCGGTTTTTACAAAGGAAAGCATTTGATTGGGGCTGGCTTACAGTTTCCGAGGCTTGGTAGTCCATTACCATCATGGTGGGAAGCATGGCAGTGTGCAGGCACACACGGTGCTGGAGAAGGAAGCAAGAGTTCGACATCAGCAGAAGGAGACTGTGTCTCACACTGGACATAGCTTGAGCATAGGAGAGCTCAAGCCCATCCCCCAAAGCAATACACTTCCTCCAATAAGACCACACCTACTCCAACAAGTCCATAGTAATAGTGTTAGTCCTCATAGGCCAAACATCCAAACACATGAGTTTACGGAGACCATACACATTCAAATCACCACCTTCCACTCCCTGGCCCCCACAGGCTTGTAGTCATAACATAACGTAAAATGCATTTAGTCCAGCTGAAGAAGTCCCCATAGTCTATCACAGTGTCAACAACAGGCCTATTAAAGAAAGTAAAATAAAATAATAATAAACAGATCACATACTTCCAACAAATAATGACATAGGAAATACGTTACCAAAATGGAAGAAAGGAAGCATAGTAAGGGAATAATGGGCCAAAACAAGACCAAAACCTGACGGGTAAACTCTAAACTGCATCTCTATCTGACGCCAAAAGTGCTCTTCAGATTTCCCAACTCCACTTATCTCTGTTGACTGCAGCTCACTTCTTTCCCCTAGGCTGGTTTCACACTCTGTTAGCAGGTTTCCTCAGCAGGAACCTAATGGCTCTGGATCTCTTATTTCTTGTGGTTTCCAAGGCAATTCTTTCTTCACCTTTCCAGTTTCCCACAATGGCCCCTGCCACATATTTGGACTTGGCTGCTTTCCTTAAGTCACAGAGGGAGATTTTACAACCCCTTTAGTCCATCTTTGACTCTAATGACAGATCCATATTGCTTAAGCTGCCAAGTTCTGCTGCTTGCTGGGGCTGGTACTCGGGCCTCTCATTTAATTTTTGTTAAAACTAATTTAATGTTCACCAGCTTTCTGTTTTAAGTGGTTTCCTTCACTGGCTAAGCTTGGCTATTCTGGAACTTACTCTGTAGACAAGGCTGGCCTTTAACTGAGATATCTACATGCCTCTGCCTCCTGAGTTTTGGGATTAAGTATGTACCACCACACCTGGACCTAAGCTTTTCTTTAATTTCTTTTCATAGGCTTAGTGGGATCATGCCCCAAGGTCACCACTGCCTTAATTCCACTTAATCTTTTTAATCTGTTTATCTCCTAGAACACAGGATTTACTCCAATCCACTTTTTGGTACCTCTTTAATCCTTGAACCATACCTTTTGTGTATTTTCTTTCTCAGTGTGCTCCTTTTTATCAAAACAGTCTTCATATAAGAGTGAACCACAGGACAGAGTCTATATTAAGTTGTTTTGAGATTTTCTTTGACAGTGTATTTAATCTAAATCTCTTTGTCTTAACCTCACCAAGTTTCTTTGGACAAGGGCAGAAAGCAGCCATGTTCTTTACCAAAACATTGTAAAAATGATCTCTAGGCAACATAGTAAAATTCTCCTCTGAAACCTCTTGAGTCAGGCACCAACAGCACCCTAAGTATCACTGTCTTCCATGTTTCTACTAGTATGGCCCATTAAGCCCCACTTAAAACATTCCACTGTTTACCTAATCCAGAATTCTAAAATCCACATTCTTCCAAACAAAACATGGTCAGGCCTAGCACAGCAACACCCCAGTCCCTGGTATCAATTCTGTCTTAGTTAGGGTTTTACTGCTGTGAACAGACACCATGACCACTGAAAGTCATTTTTTTGGTTTTTGGTTTTTTTGGTTTGGGGTTTTTAATTTGGAAACTGTGTATACATGAGATATCTAGAAAATAGAATCCATGTTTAAGCACAAAATTTGTTCATTTTACACACTCTATGTGTGTATATAATTTGTGTGATTGTAAACAATATTTTTTATGTGTCTCTTTAAACTGTGACCGGTCACATGAGGTCACATGTCAATTCCCTACTTTGTGACCATGTCAGCACTCAAACAGTAGTTGGATTTTGGAGAATTACATACTTCAAGTGCCCAGATTATGGATTCTCACCTTGGGCAGTTTTATATATATATATATATATATTTTTTTTTTTTTTTTTTCTGCCTGTCTCCTTCGTTAGACTGAAAACACGTTTTATTTGGCCTCCCATTAGAAGCCAACTTTGAATTTGAGTGACAAGAAACAACTTTGAGAAGTACAAGAAACAAAGAGATGAAAATGTAAACATTACATAGGGAGGGAAAAGAAGCTAACAACAAGACCCTCATTAAATTCATAAAATAGCAAACAAACAAAAACCTTTCAAGGATTACATTTGGGAGCATGGGAGCTGGCACACTTATTTTGGCTGGTCCTTGATTGAGAGGTAACAAATCCCCTGACCACTGCAACTCTTATAAAGGAAAACACTTAATTGGAGCTGACTTACAATTTTAGGCATTTAGTCTATTATCATCATGGTGGGAAACATGACAGTGTAGAGGCAGACAGTGGAAGGATCTGTGCGTTTTAAGTCCAGAGGCAGCAGAAGGAAACTGTGTGCCACAATGAACACAGGACACCTCAAAGCCCTTATTTCAACAAGGTCACACCTATTCTAACAAGGCCACACCTTGCCAAGAATCCAAATTTATGAATCCATGGGGGCATACCTATTCAAACCACCAAAGAAAGTAATCTTAACATAAGAACAGAGAGGACTCACATGAAAATGACCTTGGGGTGGGTAGGGTGGAAAAGTGAGACAGGATTTCACCATGTGGCCTCAAATTCATGACTTTTTCTGCCTCAGTCTTCCAAGGGATGAACTAGGGATGAACTCAGGGTCTCAACCCTATAAGTACAAGCTTTAACCCTGAACTGTATCCCAACCTTAGTGGGAATGGTTTTACTAGTTAATTTTTATGTCATTTTTCTCCTTGTTCTGATATCTGCATTTCACTTCCCTCTATTAAGAATGAAAGATGTTTTATACAGTTAAGAAAACTTACTTAATTCTCACGTGCCGTTTGTGTGGGAATCAAATCTGAACAGACAAGTGGGTAGACTTATTGAGTAGTGGGTTTCATAGCATCCTTTGTCTTTCCTGAGGCTGGCTTTTTTTGGGTAAGGACCAGGAGTCATTAGAAGTTAGGCTCCAACTTTAATACCCCACTCTCACCAATGGACAGATCAGGGAAACAGAAACTGAACAAGGACACTGCAAAACTAGCAGAGACTTTGAATCAACTAGAATTAATAGATATATACAGAACATACTATCCTAAAGTAAAAGAATACACCTTCTTCTCACCACCCCATGGCACCTTCTCGAAAATTGACCACATAATTGGACACAGAACGAGCCTTCATCGATATAAGAAGATTGAAATACTCCCATGCATCCTCTCAGATCACCATGGTCTACGGCTGGTCTTTAACAACAACAAAGACAACAAAAAGCCCACATACACATGGAAACTAAACAATGCTCTGTTAAAGGATAGCAGGGTCAAAGAAGAAATAAAGAAAGAAATTAAGGACTTTCTAGAATACAATGAAAACGATAACACAACATACCCAAACCTATGGGATGCAATGAAAGCAGTATTGAGAAGAAAACTCATAGCCCTAAGTGCTTCCAAAAAGAAACTGGAGAGAGCTCACATCAGCAACCTGACAGCACAGCTAAAAGCCCTAGAACAAAAGGAAGCAGATATACCCAAAAAGAGTAGACAGCAAGAAATAATCAAAATTAGGGCAGAAATAGACCAAATAGAAACAAAAAGAACCATTGAAAAAATCAACAAAACAAAGAGTTGGTTCTTTGAGAAAATCAACAAGATTGATAAACCCCTAGCCAGACTAACTAAAGGGCAAAGAGAGAGTATCCAAATTAACAAAATCATGAAGGAAAGTGGTGACATAACAACTGAAACTAAGGAAATTCAAGAAATCATCAGATCCTACTACAAAAACTTATACTCCACAAAATTGGAAAATCTAGAGGAAATGGACGAATTCCTAGACAGATACAAGGTCCCAAAGTTTAACCAGGACCAAGTAAACCATCTAAATAACCCTATAACACCTAAAGAAATAGAAGAAGTCATCAAAAGCCTCCCAACCAAAAACAGCCCAGGTCCAGACGGGTTCAGTGCAGAATTTTATCAGACATTTATTGGGGATATAACACCAATATTCGCCAAACTATTCCAAAAGATAGAATCAGATGGAATATTACCCAACTCATTTTTTGAGGCTACAATAACCCTCATACCTAAGCCACGCAAAGACCCTACAAGGAAAGAGAACTTCAGACCAATCTCACTTATGAACATTGATGCAAAAATACTCAACAAAATCCTTGCAAACCGAATCCAAGAACACATCAAAACCATCATTCATCATGACCAAGTAGGCTTCATCCCTGGGATGCAGGGATGGTTTAACATAAGGAAATCCATCAATGTAATCCACCATATAAACAAACTTAAAGACCAAAATCACATGGTCATCTCACTAGACGCTGAGAAAGCATTCGACAAAATTCAACACCCCTTCATGTTAAAAGTCCTGGAAAGAACAGGAATCCAAGGCCCATATTTAAACATAATAAAAGCAATATACAGCAAACCAACAGCCAACATCAAACTTAATGGCGAGAAACTTGAAGCAATCCCACTAAAATCAGGGACTCTACAAGGCTGCCCACTCTCCCCCTACCTATTCAACATAGTACTGGAAGTCCTGGCGGGAGCAATTAGACATCAAAAGGAGATCAAGGGGATACAAATCGGAAAGGAAGAGATAAAAACATCACTCTTTGCCGATGACATGATAGTGTACTTGAGTGACCCCAAAAATTCCACCAGAGAACTCCTACAGCTGATAAACAAGTTCAGCAAAGTGGCCGGATACAAAATTAACTCAAACAATTCAGTAGCCTTCCTATACTCAAAGGACAAACATGTGGAAAAAGAAATTAGGGAAAAGGTACCCTTCACAATCGTTACAAAAACTATGAAATACCTTGGTGTGACTCTAACTAAGGAAGTGAAGGACCTGTATGACAAGAACTTCAAACCTCTAAAGAAAGAAATTGAGGAGGATCTCAGAAAATGGAAAGATCTCCCATGCTCATGGATTGGAAAGATCAACATCTTAAAAATGGCCATCCTACCAAAAGCAATCTACAGATTCAATGCAATCCCCATCAAAATTCCAACCCAGTTCTTCATGGAATTGGAAAGATCAATGTGCAATTTCATATGGAATAACAAAAGACCTAGAATAGCGAAATCCATCCTCAACAACAAAAAAACATCTGCGGGAATCACTATCCCTGACCTCAAGCTATATTACAAGGCAATTGTGCTGAAAACTGCATGGTACTGGTACAGAAATAGGCATGTGGATCAATGGAATAGAATAGAAGATCCAGAAATGAGCCCTCATGTATATGGTCACCTGATTTTTGACAAAGGAGCCGTAAACATTCAATGGAAAAAGGACAGCCTATTCAACAAATGGTGCTGGTCCAACTGGCACTCAGCATGCAAAAGAATGAAAATAGACCCTTTCTTATCTCCTTGTACAAAGCTCAAGTGTAAGTGGATTAAAGATCTCCACATTAAACCAGATACACTGAAACTATTAGATGAGAAAGTAGGGAAAACCTTAGAACACATAGGCACAGGAGAAAATTTCCTGAACAAAACACCAATGGCTCAAGCTCTAAGGTCAAAGATTAACAAATGGGACTTAATGAGATTGCAAAGTTTCTGTAAGGCTAAGGACATCGTCAAGAAAACAAAACGGCAACCAACAGAATGGGAAAAGATCTTTACCAACACCACATCAGATAGAGGCCTAATATCCAAGGTGTACAAGGAACTCAAAAAGCTAGACACCAGAGAATCAAATAACCCTATTAAAAAATGGGGTACAGAGCTAAACAAATCATTTTCAGTTGAGGAACACCGAATGGCCGAGAAACATCTGAGGAAGTGCTCGACATCCTTAGCCATCAGGGAAATGCAAATCAAAACAACCCTGAGATTCCACCTCACACCATTCAGATTGGCCAAGATCCAAAACTCAGATGACAGCAGATGCTGGCGAGGTTTTGGAGAAAGAGGAACACTTCTCCACTGTTGGTGGGGTTGCAAGCTAATACAACCACTCTGGAAATCTGTCTGGCGATACCTCAGAAAATTGGATATAGTACTACCTGAAGACCCAGCTATTCCACTTCTGGGCATATACCCCTGAGACACTTTAATACACAACAAAGATATATGCACCACAATGTTCATAGCGGCTCTATTTATAATAGCCAGAAGCTGGAAGGAACCCAGATGTCCCTCAGAAGACGAATGGATACAAAAATTGTGGTACATATACACAATGGAATACTACTCAGCCACCAGAAACAATGACTTAACCAAATTCTTAAGAAAATGGCTGCATCTAGAGAAGATCATCCTGAGTGAGATAACCCAGTCACAAAAGAACAGACATAATATGCAGTCACTGATAGTGGGATGCTAACCCCAAAGGCTTGCACTCCTCCAGAAACAACTCACAGACTGTATGAAGTCCAAGAAATAAAGAAAAAAAATATACATATATTCACAAAACAAGAAGACTTTGACTATTTCCATGTTGCGTTTTGTTTTGCATGTACTTTACGCTTATTGTAACTAGTAGGTTTTCTATGCATACTGTCAAGCCCTTGAAAAAAATCAAGTACTGACTAAAAAATATATTCACATGGTTTTATGTAAAATTTATTTTAATGTCTGAAAAAACAGTACTGACAAAAATGTATAATTTTAAGCAAAAAATGTTTAAAATCTGTACATTTATCTTTGTTTTGCAAAATAAAGTCGTTTAAAAAAAAAAAGAAGTTAGGCTCCAGATGTTTGTGTGAGATATCACCACAGGTAACCAGAGTAAAGTTCTAAGTGCTCAGGTCAGATTGTTAAAGTATGAGAATTCTTGGCTTTGATTTTGGCTCCTCTACTCTTCTACCTTCTCTGACACATCAGCAAAGACAAGTCACCAACAAGGAGCAAACATCATCTTTCTTAAGAGCTGAAAATGGACATAAGAGAAGGTAGTGGCATTGCTGATTTGTCATAGTGTTGTAGGATGACAAAGTACAAAAGGCTATAGTGGAATTTTGGAGAGTGTAGAGTGCTTATTGGAAGAGGTTCAAGACCAGACTGTGACATCACTTGGTGGTTAAGAAGTCTGTCTTGCTCTCTGCTCCTCCCTGTTCTACAGACAGCTACATCTTCTCGTGCAGTGCCAATTTCGTCCCTTAGACAAGATGGTGAAGGTTGTTGTGAACGGATTTGGCCGTATTGGGCGCCTGGTTACCAGGGCTGCTTTCTGCTCAGGACCTAGCAAAGTGGAGATTGTCGCCATCAACGACCCCTTCATTGACCTCAACTACATAGTCTACATGTTCCAGTTTGACTCTACCCATGGCAAATTCAATGGCACCGTCAAGGCTGAGAATGGGAAGCTTGTCATCAATGGGAAGCCCATCACCATCTTCCAGGAGCGAGATCCCGCTAACATCAAATGGGGTGATGCTGGTGCTGAGTATGTTGTGGAGTGTACTGGTGTCTTCACCACCATGGAGAAGGCCGGGGCCCACTTGAAGGGTGGGGTTAAAAGGGTCATCATCTCTGCCCCTTCGGCCGATGCCCCCATGTTTGTGATGGGTGTGAACCATGAGAAATATGACAACTCCCTCAAGATTGTCAGCAATGCATCCTGCACCACCAACTGTTTAGCCCCCCTGGCTAAGGTCATCCATGACAACTTTGGTATTGTGGAAGGGCTCATGATGACAGTTCTTGCCATCACTGCCACTCAGAAGACTGTAGATGGCCCCTCTGGAAAGCTGTGGTGTGATGGCCGTGGGGCAGCCCAGAATATCATCCCTGCATCCACTGGTGCTGCCAAAGCTGTGGGCAAAGTCATCCCAGAGCTGAATGGGAAACTCACTGGCATGGCTTTCCGTGTTCCTACCCCCAATGTATCTGTTGTGGATCTGACATGCCGCCTGGAGAAGCCTGCCAAGTATGATGACATCAAGAAGGTGGTGAAGCAGGCAGCTGAGGGCGCACTAAAGGGCATCCTGGGCTACACTGAGGACCAGGTTGTCTCCTGTGACTTCAACAGCAACTCCCACTCTTCCACCTTTGATGCCAGAGCTGGCATTGCTTTCAATGACAACTTTGTGAAGCTCATTTCCTGGTATGACAATGAATACGGCTACAGCAACAGGGTGGTGGACCTCATGGCCTACATGGCCTCTAAGGAGTAAGAAACCCTGGACCACCCACCCCCCAGCAAGGACACTGAGAGCAAGAGAGAGAGGCCCTCAGTTGCTGAGGAGTCTCATCCCAACTTGGCCCCTAACACTGAGCATCTCCCTCACAATTTCTATCCCAGACCCCCATAATAATAGGGGCCTAGGGAGCCCTCCCTACTCTCTTTAATACCATCAATAAAGTTCCGCTGCACCACCCCCCAAAAGTCTGTCTTACTCACTGTCCTATTGCTATGAGGAGACGTCATAAGCAAGAAAATTTATAAGAGAAGGCATTTAATTGGAGTTCTGCTTACAATTTCAGAGGGTTAGTCCGTGGTCATCATGGCAGAAGTGTGGTGGCAGGAAGACATAGCATTGGAGCAGTAGCTGAGAATTCACATCTGATCTAAAAGTTGCAGGCAGAAAGAGGGAGAAGAGAGAGAGACAGAGGGGAGAGGGAAGAGGAGAGGAGGAGGGAGGAAGAGGAGAGAGACTGGGTCTGCTTGTCTACTTGGCACAGGCTTTTGAAATCTCCAGTGATACTTCTCTTTCAACAAGACTATACCTCCTAACCCTTCTTAAACACTGGGAACCAAACATTCAAGTCTATGAGCCTGTTACAAAGATCCTGTTAAAGATGGCTGCTCATACACACTTTGTAGCCAACTGAAAGTCTTTATTCTATTCAACAGAGACTACACTCGGGTATTCAGGGCCCAAGCCTTGTGCAGAATGTTTAGAGTAAGGGATTTGTAAAAGGCAAAAACCACATCCTTCTATTTTACTGAGGAGCTGCAGTGGGAGGTTGTGTGCAAGCAAGCAGTTTAACAGAAGCTAAGGTAAGTTATCTGGGCATCTTGACTTCAGGTTCCTTGAAAAGAGTTGGGTAATTTTTCCATGGGACTCTCCACCAAGGAGATCAAACTCAGTTAAACCCAAAGTTTCCTCAGCAAGAATGTAAGACGGAGACTCTGCACTGTCTTTTTATGTCGAAAGCCTGTGGAGACCATTCTCATTTAAACTACCACATGTCTGTGGTGGTAAGAGACAGGTGTCAATATCAATGATACCTGAGCTCCCAAGGAAAGCTTAGCCATCACTCAAAGTGTTGCCAGGGGAAACCTCTGCCACTCCCATGGTGCTGAGGTCCTGACATTGGGGTCCTCGATATGACCGTGCCCAAATCAGAGCTACAAAAACTCTCAGGACATCACTCATTCGAGCGTTCCTCCTCGCCCTATACTGAGTCTTCTCTCTCACTTTTGAGTTTTATTTATTGCAGACGAACTTTGAAATTTCATTCAGCTGTCTGTTTTCTCTTGGAAAATAGTCATGTCTTTTTTTTTGGGGGGGTTATTTGACCATATTTATAGCCATTCTTTTGAATTCTACATCTGGAATTTCGTCTTAGTTGTTTTCATTGAGGATCGTTACTGTGGGATCCATAATTTGAGGAGGAGAAAAGTTGTCTTGGTTCTTCATGCTACTTTTGTCTCTAGGCAGGAATCTGCCTGTCTAGGGTGAGATAATGGGTTAAGATGGAGCTCGTTGTTTTCTTGTTTGTCTTGCTTTCCCGTCTGCTCAGGTTGGACGTGTTTGTGGTGTTCAGGATAGACGGCGTTGTAGTAATATTTCCATCTGTTATATCGATGTTCCAGGTACTAGCTCCGTTTTGTCGCATTGTCACAGCAGCAGTGGCTGTCCCTTAGTAGCCGACTCTGATAATAGATGGTAGGTGACCACTGTTAGAAATCGTCTTGGTGTCACACAAAGGAACACCCAAACACAATGAAAATATGTCAGCAAGACAAAACTTTGCACTTGGTCAGGAAGGGTGCACTCCCCACACAAGGAGAAGAGGCAGGAAGTCTTGGGTCTTGTTCTAAGGCAGGTGGTGACTCTGTTTTTCCCTCTTGGCTGAGATCTGACCTCACAGTCTTTCATGACTGGCTAGATTAAAAACAATTCAAAGGCTCAAAGGAATGGGGCAAACTGTCACTGGAGTTAGCAGAATGCAGCAGGGCCTTTGTGTAAACAAAAGCTTTCCAGGGAAGTGCTAAAACATTTGCATAAAGGTTTTATGAGAGGGGTAAATTCTTTTCCTCAAACCAAAGTTTTACAGTGTTTGACAGAAAAGACAGATATTTGATGTTTAAAAGGGTAAAACAGGTACTTAGGAGAGGAAAGGGATTCTATAGTACTGTGTGTTTTAACATGTTAATATTAGGGCTGGAGAGAGGGTTCCACGGTTAAGGTCACTGACCGCTCTTCCAGAGGTCCTGAGTTCAGTTCCCAGAAACCACTCTGTAATGAGATCTGGTGCCCTCTTTTGGTGTGTCTGGAGACAGCTACAGTGCACTCATAAAATAAATAAATAAATCGTAAAAGAAATGTTAATATGAGTGGGAGGTAAAGAAAGTGAGCAACCATGATAAGAACAGAAGTATTAGGCTGTTAGATAGGAAGTAGAGGAGGTGGATGCACAAAGAAGGGGGAAACTGAGGCAAGGGGAAAACATAGGGTGTGGTGGGGGAGTAAAGATATGGACTCAGGTTTCATATAACAGGTCAACTTCTGGGCTTTGGGAGGTGTAAGGAAGGAGGAGGAGAAGCAGGAGCAGGAGGAGGTATGCAAAGTTGGGAACACCTGCTGCAATGACCTATGATATTCTGGAGAGAAAAAGCTACAGGAGAGGAAGGAGAGCTGGTGGGGTCCAAGGTGATGTGTGACTGGCTTGTACGTTCTTTCCGGTCCTGGGTTGATCATCCCTTTGTCTCTCTGATGTTGATCTGGCCTGTTTCCTTGTAGGACCCCACTTCCCATTGTGTATAAACTGCCCCCTGTGCTGTGGCTAGCTGAGGAAATGCCATTCCTGCCACAGGTGTGGTAGAGTCTGCAGTATCGGGAAGGATTAAAGAATGTCACGGGTTCCGTTGGAGAAAGTCCTCCTGAGGAACGTCATCCGGCATACAGATGCTCACAATAAGATTCAGGAGGAGTCTGACATGTGGAAAATCAGAGAACTAGAGAAGCAGATGGAGGATGCTTACAAGGGGACCAGAAGGAACACAGTACCCAGCAGCTCAAGCCGGATGAGAAGTGATGGTTTTGATGAAAAAAGTCAGAGAGACTACTGGAGGTCAAAGAATGAAATTTCTGGGGCCCTGGAAGATGATTTTCTTAAGGCTAAATCCTGGAACAAGAAGTTATATGATTATGAATCCAATATACCAGAGAGATGGGATCACAGTGGTTATAAAGAGTTGTATCCTGAAGAGTTTGAAACAGACAGTAGTGATCAGCAAGACATTACCAATGGGGAAAGAAACGTCTCCCCAGGTAAAATCATCTGGTCATGAATCCCGAAAACATAAGAAATCAAAGAAATCCCATAAGAAGAAGAAGAAGAAGAAGAAGAAGGAAAAAAAAAAAAAAAAAAAAAAAAAAAAAAAAAAAAAAAAAAAACGGTCACACAAGACACAGAAGAACAAAAAGGAAGCTACGGACATAGCAGATTCCTCAAGTGAGTTCTCAGAGGCAACTTGGGCTTCTCGTACCAGGAAAAGGAAGCAACCACACAAGAGCAAGAAAAAATCCAGGAAAAAGCCTCCTAAAAATCTTTACCTTTAGGGGAAGAAAGTGATACTTCTCAGACAGATGATTCCGCATCTAGCAGTTCTGAAGAAATCGAGGAAAGAGACACTAAGAAAACCAAAAGGAAAAAGAAAGAGAAGAACGTCCATGTTCCTGTACCTGACCCTGAGGTCCAGGAGAGGACGAGCAAGCGCAGGAACTGGAAGGTGAATACCGATGCAAGGTCTGCTGAGAGCTCAGAGGATGACTAGGTGGGAGAGCCGCAGTCCTGCTTCCCACTGACTTAAAGGGGGTTACCGCTGAGTTGTCCTGCCACAGATATCTCTTTTCCTTTTTTGGCTTGTTAATCTCCATCCCCTTTTGTTAATAGAAATCTGGTATTTTGTTAAGGTTTCTTGAAGAGATTATTTTTTTCAATTAATCACTTAGGGTAGAATACCTATACAGCAAATTAAAGAAGCCAGAAAGCTGAACTCAGTAGTGACCTGGGCACACCAACTGGAATGTTGGATTTGGGGCACTCAAGGGTCTGGATGGAGGAGGACTGAAGGAGTGCTAAATAGAACGGTTTGACAAGGAGCTTGCTATTTATACAGGACGTATACTGCCTTCAGCTTTGGTGCTTTGATTCTTCTGCAGTTGGGCCCTATAGGCATCTAGTTTACTTAGTGAGGAAATAGTTAGAAGAACAAACCTTTTCCCTTCGTGGTAATATCTCCAGATGACTGCTAAGGAACCTAGAGTTTTCAGCCTAATTTCCCTGCTGGTCAGGGAGGGTCTACAGCTATATTTAGCATAACTCAAACATAACAGTAACTGGATAGTAGGTGTTTTTCTAGTTCCATTGCTGTATATTGCCTAAATGGGCTCATGTTTGAAATTATTGGTTTAGTTGGCCTATCAAATGGAAAGAATTAGGAAGTAGTTATGTTGCTAATGATGCTTTCAAAGAGTCAGGGCATCAGCCATCTAAATGGTTTTTTTTGTTGTTGTTGTTGTTGAGTTGGGGATTGAACCGAAGGCCTTGCGTATACTAGGCAAGTGCTCTACCATTGAGCCATACACCCCAGTCCTGTTGTTTTTCCTTGTTCATTTCTAATTCTATTAATGGATTTTAGATTTTCCCTGAAACCAGTTGAATCAGTTCCAAAATGAAATACTTCTCAGGGACATACCCACTTCCCAGTCTTTGTGTTTTGAGTACCAAGAACATTTTTCCCCCTGCTGTATACAGTGATTCGGATACTAAAAGAAACCAAAATACCACTGGGAAGTGGCTGGTAGAACAGTTGACTTTTCATTAAGAGGAAAGATAAAGTGACCGTGTCAGGGTTTTGAGGTTGTCGTGTTGGTACTGAGTGAAATGCGGAAACTCAAGACTATGAGTCATGGTTTGTAGGAAGCTGCGCTGTGCCGCGCCCCAAAGATGGCGCCGACCTCTGCCTTCCGCCTTCCCGTTGGCGAGCGCTCCCTGTGATAAACAACTCCTTATTTGGACGCACTTGCCTGGCTCCTTAACTTCCGCATGGTTACAACCTATCTGCACTGCCCGGATTATGGTTTGCCAGTCTAGAGTATTTAGCCTGCTCCCTTCCCTCCCCCGGGAGCGGAGACAGAGGCAGAAGCTGAAGAAGCTTGTACAAGGTTCCTGAATAAACTGCTTGAAGAAGATCTTCCCCTGGTCGTGTCTTCCTTGCTGGTTGAGGTTGGGTGCGACAATGGTTCTGTCACTAATTGGTTGGGTTCTAGAGCAGGTTAACTAGCCTCCCTGGCCTTACTTAATGCATGAGTAATACAAAGATACTTCGTGGTTAGCATGACACACATCAGCAATAGAATATGACAATGTTGGAATCCCATGAAGTGGCATTTTATAGTTCTAACTAAATTTGTGCTCTTTATGGAATATATTTCTAATAAAGTGTTCTTAAAATACAAAAAAAAAAAAAAAAAGAGTGTGCAGTATCAAACTGGTTTGAGCTTGTATTCAACTCCCACAGCATTTTCTTTCCCGGACGGATGCTGATGGCACCTGTGGCTTGTTAATCGCACCAGGGGAGAATAAAACCATGGACCACAGTTTTTGAACCAAATCCATAGCAAGCTTTACTAAGTGCTGGCCAGAACAATGGACACTGGCTGGGTCCATCCCCAGAGTGTGGCACCGAATTACATTCATCAGATGCTTAAAAAGTCAAACCCCACAAGGCTACATATTTCCTTTGTCCAATCAGGGGCAAGCATACATCCTGACATCTTCCTGCATATGTACCTACCACCTACCTATGTAGTTGAGGCGACCAAGCATGTTACAGAAGCAAACCACAAGGCTTGTTATCATATAGGAACAATAGCACCCAGCATTCCAGGAAGCTATCTGTCCTTAAGCAAGTGAGGCTCACGGGTTAGAGGCATTTTTGGTTTATAGATCTCTTAAGCACAGGAGTTTAAACTTAAAACATAACTTTAGCCATCCCAGTAGAAGTCTTTGGCAGTCCCTTCTATGAAATCTCTATTAGTATAATTGGCATTCCCAGGATACACCAGTTCATACCCACCTCCACCTGGAAGCAAATGATGTCATTACCCCCATAAAAGATCGAACCCCCATCCCCTTCTTTCTCTCCCCTCTTCTCTCGACCCGACCCCTGTCTCGCCATTCTATTAAACCTCTCCACGTGGAACTCTATTTGGTGTGGTTTGTCTGGGCATGAACCGAGAAACCTATTTAACAAGTACATCTCTTGTAGATTTCCTGGTAGGAGTCTTTTAGCCAGTTTGGATGTGATTGCGGAAATAAGACTAGTCTGATGGTGGAGAAGGTTTTTGAGTCTAATTTTGGTAGAGGGTTTCTGGAGACTGGCAAAGTAGTTGGTGGACTGGTAAAATATTTTAACTTCCCTTTTATACCAGACTATAGTCACTCGTTCTGATATGGCTTCTAGTTTCTGTACTCTCAGCTGACTTGAACTCACTAAGCTCTTGGGCTATCTTCTACTCTCTACATCCCAAATGCCATTGGCTCTTACATATATAATCATATATAATCCCATTTAATTCTTAGCTCTTTGAAGTAAGTATTATTCTGTTTTACAAAGAAGAAATTGGGCTGTAGATAGGTTAGACACTTGTACAAATAGAATTATTTGTACATAGACATATTATGATTTGAATGTGAAATGTCCCCATAAGCTCATGTGTTTAAATATTTGGTCTCTAGTCAGTGGCATGACTCTTTAGGAGGTGGAACATCACTGGAAAATATGGTTTCCTGTGGGGAGGGGATGGCATGTGGGTCCCAGGGAGGAGGTTGGGGTTTCTTTTTTTAAAAGATAAATTTATTTATTTTAAAATAAAGTTGTTAAAAAAATTTATTTATTTTATGTATATATATACACTATAGCTGTCTTCAGGCCCACCAGAAGAGGACATTGGATTCCATTACAGATGGTTGTGAACCACCATGTGGTAGCTGAGAATTGAACTCAGGACCCCTGCAAAAACAGTCAGTGCTCTTAATCACTGAGCCATCTCTCTAGCCCAGAGGTTGAGGGTGTCATATCCAGGCTCCAATCACTGTCCATCTCTTTGCTTTCTAAACGTATCCACTTAGCTACATACATAACTGAGTTTTGCTTTTTATTTTGAGATGAGGTCTCACACAGTTGCGCAGGCTGGCCTGAACTTTCTATGTAAGCCTCAGATTTGTGATCATCTTGGTTCAGCCTCCTGAGCAGCTGAGGCTGTTGCCATTTGACACTACACTGGCTGAGAGCATCCTTCTCTCACTTCAACCCAAGCCTGATAGAGCTTCACTTAACTTCTACTGCTCTGACACACACAGTGTCCTCTGGGCCAAGCTCCTTAATGTGAGCCTTCTCTGAGACTTTGAGCCCTTCCTCGGTTATCTGCCACAGCACTGTCTCACTTCTGCTTATAGTGAAAGAACAGAAGGCCTAGGCTTGAGGGACCCTGTGTCGTCTTGAGGTAGAAGAGATGTTCCCTGGTAGCAGGAAGGAACAGATCCTCTGAGGCTTCAAATCAGCCCAAGGAGAAACTGGCTACTTACAAATTTTGAATGTTTCTTGGGTTTTAAAGTCTCATTCCTCCCAGCCTGACCCTGGGTCAACCAGATAGCTGGCTGCTGAAAAGCCAACTTCCTCTGTTCTTAGGATGGAAGCTTGAAGGTGTCCTTTAGCTCCCCACCCCCACACACACCCTGACTAGGGAAGTTAACAGTTTGTTTGTTTGTTTGTTTTGTTTCTTCCAGGAAGTATTTGACTTTCATATGTAACAATGTTTCTATTTAAGTGTCCATCCAGCCACAGTGACCTGGGACCAGGTCCTCTTTAGCATCTGGTCAGTTGGTAACTTAGTCCTCAAAGCACAATTCAGAGGCTGCTTTCTTGAACCACTTCTGCCTGTAGAGTTCCTGATCAGGTTGTTAAGGAAACAGTCTGAGGCACAGATTTGGATACAGCCAGTGGATTAGCACTGACAGAGAAATGGAGAAAGCAGATTTGGGAAGAGAAGGGTTGCAATCACATACAATAATATTGTAAAGGATCCAAGAGCTGAGAGATGTTTGTGAACCACGGTGCCGAATTGAGGCAAGAAGGTGGAGCCTTATCTCCTAACGTTAACCAGTCGTTGATTTTGAGCTGTTCTTGGCAAGTGGGCACAATAGCTAGCAGATAATCTATGGCAACCATCAACTATTAAGACTCCCAGCAACCAAAGGATTTTGTGCTTCTGTTATGAGAGGGAGTGGTTCTGGAGGGTATGTCACAGAGCTTACTACGTTTCTATTATACAAGGACTCTAGGACTGAAGACCTAGATGATATAAAATAGTCTGAGTGAAAACCAGCAGAGCAAGCGAATTTGTCAAGGCTGATGGATTTAAGATCCAAATATCAAACAAATGTAAGAGTAAATATGACAGCACCAAAGTGTGCAAACGCCTGGAGTTTTAATGTGAGATTCATGACGCTGAAAACCGCAAATATCACTGAAATAAACTGAGGCTGGCTTTAGCACTTAGTGAAGTGAAAACTTTAATGTTATAAAAATGTCAGTCATTTTCAGATCTGTGCCTTGAAAGTTATCCCTCCCAAATTCCCATCAGGGTTTTTCGAAGAAATGAAACAGAATCAAATTCATACAGAAATTCAAACTGTCAGAATTTAGCCAGGCTGTCTTAAAGAACAATCATAAAATTTCGGCAGGCAAGGTGGTTCAGCAGGCAAGTGCACTTGCCCCCAACCCTGAGTTCAATCCCTAGGACCCACATAGTAGAAGAAAAGAACCCACTCTTGCAAATTGTTCTATGACTCCAGGCTTGCACTACAGCTTTCACATGTGCACACACATACACAAAAATATAAATGATCAAAAACTTCAATAAGCTTATACTTTTTGTGTTTATGTTTGTATTATTGATACAAATCAATGGAAAATGTTAAAAACAAATTTTTAAAAATCCTTACAAGATTCCCCTATTTGTTTTAAAAGTAGCACACTTGTGGACTAGGGAAAGGATGGTATTTCTATATTTGATGCTCAGTCGTTGGATAGTCACACAAGAAAACAAGGCAGCATAAGGCTAACTCCATCCATATGTAAAGCTCAATTTTAGACTGTCTCTCTAAACAAAGAAATCAACACAGAGATGTAAAAATAATTCATGGGCGGTTTCCTATTCCCCCTTTGCTCTCAAATAATTGCAGTGGGTTTCTGCACCTGCTCTGGGCCTTTTAGCTCCTGAACAAAGACATAGAGACCTGGTAGTTTTACTTAAGAAGCCGAAAGCATGAAGAGCTGGGCAGATTCTGATCTATTCTAACCTGACTAGGCCTTCGCTCTGGTCCATGTGTCTGTTCTCATGACTGCTTTTTCATGGAGCTCTCATGGTGAACACTTCAGGTCTCTCCACCTTCTTCACGTCCTGGGATTCTTCTGTACTTTCTAATCTCTTTTGGGATTCCCTGACTAGGCTTGGAAGTCCTGCCCTATCTTTACTGCCCAGCCAATTGGCTAATAAGCTATTTTATTAACTAATCCAAGGTGATGGAAGACAATTTTTACATAACACTCAGACCAGAGATGCTTGACCACGCCACCTTCCAGACTGCACCCAGATGTCTGGACATCTGAATACACAGTGCACAAAACCATCCTCCAAAACCCAGAACAGCCTGTTTCTCCATCCACGTCTCTATTTCACACACTTGACAACTGGATATATAAGCACATTCCTTATCTCTAGTCAGAAACCCTAAAAATGTAAGAACAAGAAGGTTTTATTACTATTTAAAATGGATTCTGGATACTTGTGATACTGAACACCTTTAATCCCAGCATTTGAGAGACAGAGGCAAGTGTCTCTGTGAGTTCAAAGCCAGCTTCGGCTACAGAGAGTTCCAGGTCAGCCAGAACTACATGGAGTGACTCAGTCTCAAAAAAGTAAAATAAATTCTTCATGTGTATGTGCCTATATGTTTTGGGGGAGTTACTGGGGTGTTTGTGGGGAGGTGGTGGGTGGTACTGGATGGACATAGAAAGTAGGGTTTCTAAACAAGGCTTGCTAAACACGCACTTTACTAACAAGGAGTGCTCTCCCAAAACCTAGGACCCACAGTGTCAGGCTTTTTGGTCTCACTTCCATTCACTCCCTTATTTTCTTCTCTCTGTCTGCCACGTGGTTTCATTCCAGTGTTTCTATACAATGAAGACATATTATGAAAAACAGGAGTGTGTGTGTGTGTGTGTGTGTGTGTGTGTGTGTGTGTATGTGTTGTGTCTTCAGATACACCAGAAGAGAATCAGATCCCATTACAAATGGATGTGAGTCACCATGTGGGTGCTGGGAATTGAACTAGAAGAGCAATCAGTGACTTTAGCCACTGAGCCATCTCTCTAGCCAGCCCCTCCCCCCATTTTTTTAAACCAATGGGAAAATTATTGTTTAAAAAAAAATCACACAAGAGCGCTTCCCAAAGGTGGCTTTCACGCCACATTTACATGACACCCCAGGCGTGATAGTTAACTTTTCCTTTGCTGTTCATTGTTAAACCAATAAAGTCTGGAAACCCCCCCCCCAAAAAAAATCACACAAGAGGCTGTAAAGATGGTGTAGTCAGCAAAGTGCTTGCCTTCTAGACATAAGGAAGCGAGTTCAAGTTCATTTCCCATAACTCATATAAAAGAAATGCAGATCGGTGCTGAACACTTGCATTTCCAATGATGAGAAGGTGGAGAAAGGAGGGTCCTTGCGCTCACTGGCCAGCCAACTTAACTACTTAGTGAACTCCAAGCCAATCACAGACAATATCTAAAAAAATAAGGTAGAAAGTTGTCTTCTCTCTCCCCCCTCCCCCGCTACCATGGAGTGAGGTCATATACATAGAGAGACAGACATAAGCACATAACCTCCAATACACTTATTTTTTTAAGATTTATTTATTTATGTTTTCTCATTTTTTTAAATAAGATACTCTGTATTTACATTTGAGATGCTATCCCCTCCCCTCCAACCTGCTCAATCTCCCCCTCCCCCTCCATTTGCCTTTACAAAGTTGCACTCCCTCCTAATCACCCTCTCCACCCCATTGCCTTGGCATTCCCCTCTACATTGGAAAAACATTCCCTCCCTAGACCAAAAGCCTCTTCTCACACTGATGCCAGACACTGCTATCTTCAGCTACATATGCAACTAGATCAATAGGTCTCTCAATGTGTGCTCAAAGGTTGGTATTTTAGTCCATGAGAGTTTTGGAGGGTTTGGTTGGTTGATAATGTTGTTCTTCCCATGAGGTTGCAACCCCTTTCAGCTCCTTAAGTCCTTTCTTTAGCTCCTTCATTGAGGTTCAGTCGATGGTTAGCTCCAAGCATGCTCAGCTGTATCTATATGACTCTGACAAAGTCCCTGAGGAGGCATCTCTATCTGTCCCTGACAGTAAGTACTTCCTGGCATTTGGTTTTTGGATTTGGTGGCTGCATATGTGGTGGATCCCTGGGTGAGGCAGCTTATGAGTGATCTTTTTTTTCAATCCCAGTTCCTCTATTTGATCTTACATTTCCTCCTGTAAATGTTTTGTTCTCCCTTCTAAGAAGGACTGAGGCATCCCCATTTTGGCCTACCTTCTTTTTGAGCTTCATAAGGTCTGTGAATTGTTTCTTGGGTATTCAGAGCTTTCTGGGGCTAGTATCCACTTATCAGTGGGTGCATACCACGTGTGTTCTTTTGTGACTGAGTTACACTCACTCAGTTATCCTCACCCAGGGTGATAGTCTCTAGCTCCATCCATTTGCCTACAAATTTCATTAGGTCCCAATATACTCATAATCCCACAGAAACCATCACACAAATGCCACTCTTAGTTTTTTCTGGCCTGAACTTTGGAGATATCATGCAAGAGTGCATGGTTTTGAAATGCAGCGCTTGGGAAATTGAAGCAGGAGGTTCTCAAGTTCAAAGCCAGTCTGAGCCACATAGCAAGACCCCATGGGAACACATTTTCATGAAAACAAGTTTACAAAGACAATAACAGTATCTCAAAGGAGAGTTTTCTCCCCCAGAAACTCCCCTCTAAAAGTCCCTTATCTCTGAATTGTACTAATCCACCCCGAACTTCTCTATGCCAATTCCTCTGTGAAATGAATTGACAGGTAATTCCTGGGGTATTTCAGAGGCCCTCATTCAGAGGAAAACGCTGCTTTATCCATTTTTAGATGTTCTCGTGTGTCACGAGCACATTAGAGTTACAGGAACTTTCAATCAGTAGCACGTGTGTTGCAGAAAATTATTAATGGCATCAAAACCATCAGCAATCATCAGCTCCATGAGAGCAATGGTCTCCTTTGTTCTAAAGACTGCACTGAAGTGGGGCTGGAGAGATGGTGCAGTGTTTGCGCACACTGACTGCTCTTCCAGGAGACCTGGGTTCAATTCCCAGCACCCAAATGGCAGCTCACAACTGCTGATGATTACAGTCCCAAGGTATCTGATACCCTCATACTGAAACCTGTGCAAGCAAATCACCAAAGTAAAATAAATAAGTCCAAAGGGGGGTGGAGGGAAGGAAACAAAGAAAGAAACAGAAGAACTAAAGTGAAAAGGAGGTGGGGCACAGCTCAGAGGTAGGGAGCTTGGTGAGCACTCACAAGGGTGGCCTCCGGTGTGACCCTCCCACATGACAAGCAAACAAACCATTCTGGAAGGTGAATGGCCTGGCAGAGGGTTGGGAATGGAACATGGATATTCATAGTAAAAGTAAATTTGTGTTTGGCATTCTTGCCCATTGGCTACAAAATAAGAGTGACTTTATTCTATGTGTGGAATTTGATGCGAATTACAATTGTATCAAATTTTAGACTGTTGCTAGGTCCTTGAGAACTTCTAATTTTATTGAAATGAAAACAAGCTGGATTAAAATTAATCTTAATGGGCTGGAGAGATGGCTCAGCAGTTAAGAACACTGACTACCTTTCCCTGCTATCTGGGGACGGGTCCATACGGCGTTGTTCTTGGTTTCCATCGTAACTTAAAAGGGAAACTTAATGTCTGGAGCCCTTGACATCCTGCAGATGAAGGAGGAGGATGTCCTCAAATTCCTTGCTGCAGGAACCCACTTAGGTGGCACCAACCTTGACTTTCAGATGGAGCAGTACATCTACAAAAGGAAAAGTGAAGGTATCTACATCATAAATCTGAAGAGGACCCGGGAGAAGCTGTTGCTTGCAGCTCGCGCTATTGTAGCCATTAAGAACCCTGCCGACGACGTCAGTGTCATCTCTTCCAGGAACACTGGCCAGCGAGCTGTGCTGAAGTTTGCTGCTGCCACAGGAGCCACTCCAATTGCTGGCCGCTTCACACCTGGGACCGTCCCTAACCACATCCAAGCAGCCTTCAGGGAGCCACGGCTTCTAGTGGTGACTGATCCCAGGGCTGACCACCAGCCCCTCACAGAGGCCTCTTATGTCAACCTGCCCACCATTGCTCTGTGTAACACAGACTCTCCCCTACGCTATGTGGATATTGCCATCCCATGCAACAACAAGGGAGCTCACTCAGTGGGTCTGATGTGGTGGATGTTGGCCTGGGAGGTACTCCAAATGCGAGGTACTGTTTCCCATGAGTACCTATGGGAGGTTATACCTGATCTTTACTTCTACAGAGACCCAGAGGAGATTGAGAAAAAGGAATACGCTGCTGCTGAGAAGGCTGTGACCAAGGAGGAATTCCAGGGTAAATGGACCACACCAACTCCTGAGTTCACTGCTGCTCAGCCTGAGGTGGCTGATTGGTCTGAAGGTGTGCAGGTGCCCTCTGTGCCCATCCAGCAGTTCCCCGCAGAAGACTGGAGTGCGCAGCCAGCCACTGAGGACTGGTCAGCAGCTCCTACAGCGCAGGCCACTGAGTGGGTTGGAGCCACCACTGAGTGGTCCTGAGCTGCTCAGCAAACACCTGAGGAAAGGGAAAAAAGGTGGAAGGAAAATAAAATTTCTAAAAGAGCAAAAAAAAAAAAAAAAAAAAAAAGAAAAAGAAAGAAAAAAGAAAGAAAGAAACACCACTGACTACTCTTCTAGAGGTCCTGAGTTCAATTCCTAGCAACCACATGGTGGCTCACAACCACCTAGAATGAAATCTGGCACCCACTTCTGGTGTGTCTGAGGAAAGCAACAATGTATTCATATATATAAAATAAATAAAACCTTTTTTAAAAATCAATTTTAGCATTACAATAAAAGAATTTGGACATACTACATGCACTGAGAGCTTCTTTTGTATGAAGAACACTTCTAAATATTTTTATAGTCTTAAATCACTTAATCCTCTGGTTAATGCTACAGGTTTACCCTGGATTCAATTCTCAGCACTACAAAGAAAGAAAGGGAGGGAGAATGAAAGAAAAAAAGAAAGAAAGAAAGAAGGAAGGAAGAAAGGAAAAAAAAATTAAATAGTTCTACCCAGATAACTATTCTTACCAATAACTCTTTTCACAGTTAAGAGAACAGATTTCTAATGTTTGCTCAAGGCTCCACAAGCAACAGCTAAAACAAAGAGTTTGGGGTATCACTTGGTTAAAGGATTTGCTGTTAATTGTGTGATTGTGTTATTGTAGTCCAGAGTTGCAGTAATGCTTGTGGCTCCTGAGACTGGCCAGAAAGAATGGAGACAGGCTGACAGTGTGAGGCCCGTGCTGGAATCCCAAGGCGCAGAAACGGAATGCAAACATGCAGGCATTCATATCTCACTTACCACAGCCAGCTAAACTTTTCCTGATTATATCTACCAGGTCCAGTTCCTAGCACTGTACTACTGAGCTACTCAGCCCACAGCACTACTGAAATAATTAAGTGTTTTAATATTGAAAAAAAAATATTTGGAACTGTTGCCAGTGAAAAGTGAGACCTCGGGTTGGAGAGATGGCTCAGTGGTTAAGAGCACTGACTGCTCTTCCAGAGATCCTGAGTTCAATTCCCAGAAACCACTTGGTAGCTCACAGCCTTCTGTAATGGGATCCAATGCCCTCTTCTGGTGTGTCTGAAGATAGCACCAGTGTACTTATACGTAAATAAAGAAATAAATCTTTAAAAAAAAAAGTGAGACCTCAATCCATATATACATTCATATCATCTATTGTGCTAGTAAGTGCAATTTAAATCAAGACGTTGTATTTAACTTTTCATTTTAATAAAGGATTAGTACCATTCTGACATTTGGTACAATGCTAATTCTCTTCATATTCTGTTTCCTTTCTTGAATGTGGCCATTAGAAATCTCAGATGGTGTATGAAGCTCTGGGGGGGGGGGGCTATTCGTCTGCAGGCGCGGCACGTGCTCCGTGGTGCACCATCATGAAGCAGATCCTCCTTGGTCTGAGCTCCCCCAGGTCCTGCTTGTTTATGCAGATGACATCAGGCTGTGCAGGTTCGAAAGGAAGACCAAGGGCACAAACACAATCCAGCGCTTTGGTTTCTCTGAGCACCTACCTCTTCCAACTAACTGTTAAGTGCGTCTTTTCCAGAGTCAACCTTCTTCCTCAGGGGTTGCTGCAGAAACTAGATCTTAAAAGGAGGGGGAAGAGAGAGAGAGATAGAACCAGAGTCAGAACCAGTCTTTACTGTCCCCGGGGTAAAGTATGTTACTCACTTTTAAACTTCCAATGGTTTAATTTTGTCATGAGATGTGTACTGACTAGTATGTTTTATATATGGCCAGCATGACTCTGCTCTTTCTGGCCACTTTCAAGTGCTCAAGAATTAAAAAATAAAAGTGAGGTATGTTGGTGAGGTGTAGGGTATTGTGTAGCATGTGTAAGGTCCTGTGTTCTGTTCCCAGCACAGGAGAAGAAAAAGGAACCAGCACTATTACTGCTGAGGGAGGGAAAGGAGGGAAGGGAAGATACCAAAGGAGGGGAGAGGGAAGAGGTAGTGAGAAATTGTATGAGGGAAGAATATACCGACAGTCCTTTCCCTTGCACCCCGTTCTCATGGCACCTGAGACTCCACAGTGCACACCCCAGACAGCTGAGCAGCACCTCCTGCTGCAGTACCAGTCGGTTGGCTGACTCTGTGCTGAAAGTATGTTGAAATTTTTCAGTCGATTTTATAACCACGCTGACTTTCTCCGATGGCAGGAAGACAATTTCAGGATACCTGGCAAATGCTTGGGGGGCAACTATAGTACCCTGAAGTAAAACGAGCACATGCTTACTGTTTTGTGAGCCATGAAAGTTAACCTGAGGGACCCTGTAAGTGCATGTCTGGTGGCTGAAGCACACTTGGGTGACAGCACTAAGTATAAAAGAATTCCATTCACCTCTTCTATGGAAGCTGTCACGGGAACCCAGACAGCTTACACATGTAGAAAATCATCATTAACAAGTTGCTATTGAACAGCATTAGGTCATCTGGCCATTCTGGTAAATTCATGCTTAGAAATAGATCTTAGCGTCAAAGGGGTTATTTCTAGAATCAAGGGAATAATGGCTCACTGTACGTTTTACAGCCCTCTCTTTGAAGCAGGAACCAGCAATGACGTGAGAGTCCTAGAAAATTCAGACTTCTGCAGTCGTTTATTCTGTAGTCACCTGTGTGAGGGCATCTGGCTGGCTGGTGAGGGTACCAGGACCCTTGGACAATTCCTTCCAGTCCAAGGATACTTAACTATTGGGATACATAGTATTTTTTAAACAATTATTTTATATGTATCTGTCTTCAGATCCCATGATAGATGGTTGTGAGTCACCATGTGGTTGCTGGGAATTGAACTCAGGACCCCTGGAAGAGCAGCCAATGCTCTTAACCCCTGAGCCATCCCTCCAGCCCTAATAATCTTTTCTTTAGCTCTGAAGGAGACAGACCATCACCAAGAGTGTATCATATTGCATAGTTTGAAGCTTCCCATTTCATAAGCACTTTATATAAATTACTCTAAAGAGGAAGAGAATGAGGTGCTCAGTAAAACTTGTTATAGTCTACTCTCTACTGTGAGGATTTCTACGTGCTTGACAGCATAAAATATATATAATGGGCTGAAGAACCTCACTTTTCATATCCTCCAAAGACTGAACATATTTGGATAGCATTCCTGCCCTGGGAAGTAGGGTGGGGCTGCCTTGTGAAGCTGCAAACAAGCTTCACCTGTAAAGCTCTGGCTAGCCTTTTGTGAGCAGAAGCCATGGAATCACTGTTTCAGTTTCCCAGAGCAAGTTAATAGAAGGGCCTTCCTATTGGCTGAAGATCCATGGTGTGTGTGTGTGTGTGTGTGTGTGTGTGTGTGTGTGTGTGTGTGTTGTGTGTGTGAGAGAAACTGAGATGGAGACAGACACATTCACACACACACACACACAAAGAGAGACAGAGGGAGTGAGGGAGAGAGAGAGACACAGAAAGACACATACACAGAGAAACAGAGACAGACAGAAACACACACAGAGAGATAGAGAGAGACAGAGAGACAGAGAGACAGAGAGACAGACAGACAGACACATAGAGATTTCTTGTAATTGCGAGGGTTTTAGTGAAAATAATGACATGTGCCACTTAGAGTTCTAAAAATTTACCAATTAGCAAAATATTGACATATATATATATATAACAAATACACACACACACACACACACACACACACACACACACACACACACACACACATGTGCTTCTAGCTGCCTTCAGATGTAAAACTCTCAGCTCCTCCAGCTGTGCCTGCCTGGATACTGCCATGCTTCTCACCATTGATGATAATAGACTGAACCTCAGTGCCAATAAGCCAGCCCCGATGAAATGTTGAACTTTATAAGCGTTGCCTTGGTCATGGTGTCTCTTCACAGCAATGGAAACTCTACCACCACCTTCCTAGAAAGAGCTTAGAAAATTTGAAAAAAAAAAAAAAAAAAAAAAAAAAGCACTGAGTCTAAATTATCCTTATTCTATAGATAAGAAAACAAGTACTTAAGAAGATGAAATGGCTTGCTCACGGTTGTGCAGCTAAAATACTATAAATAAGGATTTGAAGACACAGAATTTAACTAGTGTTTTCATGCCAATCCACTGAACTTATTAGCACTGTGATGAGTTTCTTAACAGGCTGTTTGGCTCTGGTAAGAAAGAAAGAAAAAACCAGCACCCTGGAATGTTGTTCTTGTCAACTCCTGTTGCGTACCTCCTCGATGTGCCTGACAATGACATGCCGAAGCAAAGGCACAAGTGTTGAAGGCTTGGTCCCTGCCTGTGGTGTTGCTGGGAGATGATCCGACAACATTCAGGAGGTCAGTGATGTGGGAGGAAGTTAGGATGCTGCATCTCTGGGCCTTCATCTGTGAATGAGATAACAACCTACAGGTTCTTAGCTCTCTGATTTGCTGTAAACAGTAAGTAGCAAACAAGTCCTGAGACTACTACCTGGTACTCAGTAAACAAGCCCCTTCCTTACAAAGGACACTGAGAATTGGCTTTGCTTTAAGTTTGAGGCAATAGCAAGAGACCCAGAGGCTGTCCAGTGGTCGGAAATGTCAGCATCTAACGGAATCCTCACAGGCTCCTGACTACAAGTCCCAGCTCTCACTCATTGGGTCTGGGGTAGAAGCCAGGATTTGCATCTCAAATTCCCAGCTGATGCCCTTGATCTGAACACCAAACTCCAAAGACTCTTTTCATTATAAGGATTTGAAGACTGAGGACCAACGCTTGACCAAAATCACCCGAAATAGGGCTAGAACTGGAAACAGTGGGGGTTGCAGGAGTTCGGGTGGATCTCCACATTCATGATTGTGTGTAGGAGCCCCACTGGGGAGCTGGCTTCCTGTCATCCACTTGAGGACACCCTGGATGTCTTTGTCGTCCATGAAGATGAATTTCTGAGGTTTGTCGAAACATTTCGTGATAAAGGCTGTCAACCTACATGGCTGAAGAAAGCAGGAAGGGGGAGTCTGCAGATGACAGCACACAATTCCAGTTTGTTCTGGTTCTAGAAAGGGGCCAAGACAGAGTATTGGAGACCTAGAAAAGGGTGAAGTGGGCACATATGAGGCCTAGAAGGACAGTGAGAGACTTGACCAAGTGTTAGCAGAAGTAAGCCTCATTAAAAGGCAGGGGCAAAGAGAAAGAGGAACGGGGATTGTAGGGAGAGAGGGGAGAGAGAGTGGGTGGTTAAAGTAACCAGTAACAGGTTCTGGAGTCCAGGACCCGTCAGAAAGCAGGCAGCGTTAACATGTATTGTCCATCCTGTTCCCCAAAGGCACTATATACTGTGTTTATATATCAGCTCCTTCTGGGACCCTGGGGGATCAAGATGTAGTTTTAGAGATCATGACAACTTCAACTCACATCTTCAAGATGTTCAAGGGTGTGGGACACTTCGGAGACTAAACTTCTCTATAGTTTATGAACCTATTGTGAGCCTTAGAGAAAATGGTCCAATGTAGAAAGGGCTAACTTACCTGTCTCCAAGAAGCCCACTGCCTGAGACTGGATCTCCTTCCATCAGCAACTGTGTCTTCTCCAGGTACTGCAAGACATAGATGATGGAGGCAAAAAAAATGACCACATTCTGCTCTCCACAGCCTCTGGGCATCTCCACCACACCGCCTAGGTGCTGCAGAACTGTGCCTATGAAGTCTCCTGGGATTCAGATAAGGGAATTGAAGGATGTTGTAAAAGAAAAGAGAATAAGGAATTTGTGAGAGGAGTTACATTTTTTTTTTGATTAACACATATTAGCTATGATTTAATGAGAGATCGCTGTGTGTCCTGAGGAGAAACAATAAGTTTGACCCCTTAACTACCTTTAGAAGAGCCAGGAGCTAGAAAGATGGCTCAGTGGTTCAGAGTTCTGACCACAGAGGACCTGAGTTCAGTTCTCAGCACCTATATAGTGGCTCATGACAATCTGTAATGTCAGCTCCAGGAGTTCTGATGTCCTCTTTATAACTTCTGTGGGCATCAGATAACATGCATACATACATACATACATACATACATACAAAACAGCCATACGTATACACCAAACCAACCAACCAACCAACCAAGCAGACAAACAATAGAAAGGGGTTCACAGTCAAAAGGACAAGCATTAAGAAAGACTTATATTTCTTACCAGGAAGTCTAATACAGTTCTCTAACACTGGGCCTGAACAAGAATCAGGAGCTCAAGGAAGCACACAGGCCATCTGAGGGAGTACCAGGAATTTTTATGTGCACAAGTTGCCAGAGATGACAAGTGACATAACAAAGCTGCCATACTTAATACTTAAGCTCCTCAACTGCATGTAAATTTACCCCAAATAAGTGTGTTTCCTCAGACATCCAGAGCGCTGATTGAAAGAAAAGAGATAGCCCTGATTTCAGCACCAATGTTAAGAAAAAGATGAAGAGAGTACAGGGGATATGGCCCGTAGAGGTGTGACGAGGCCTGGGGCAAATGTTGGAAATCCCCCCCCCCAGGGACCAGGCACACAGGCACATGATGGTATAGTACAGAATAGAGTTTATTCAGGGTATGGGGAGGGGAGTTAAAAGGCCAGTAGAGGCCAAGAAAAGTAGAGAAACAGAGAGAGAGAAAGGGAGAGTGAGAAGGGGGGGTAGAAGAGTAGAGAAGTAGAGGCCAGCCATGAGCACGTGGAGAGAGGAGGGAAAAGGGAATGGAGAGAGGAGGGGAAAGGGGAAAGAGCAAGAGGGCAAGAGACCAAAAGAGCAAGAGAGAGAGGAGGGGGCAAGCAGCCCCTTTTATAGTGTCAGGTAACTGGGCTAGAGCATACCTGGCTGTTGCCAGGCAACCATGGGGTGAGATTTACAGAATCCCAACACTGATACTTTCTCTGTGTTATACCGACTAATGCAGCCGGCACACGGCCCATAAAGCTGGATACTGTGACGCATTCACGTTCCAGACATTAGGTTCGCTTTCAGATCTACAAACATGTACTTGGTGTCAACTGCACTAAAGGAATTTCCTGCAAAGACAGGAAGCAAAAAGACATGACCCATGTTTTCAGAGTGAAGACCAATCTCATGAGCTTTTGCCCTGGAGGGAAGGGACTGCAGTGTCAGAGTTTCTGACATGTCACAGTCACAGCAGAGAAAGTGACTGGAAGGAAGGAGAGAGGGACATACCGAACAGTCGCAGGTGTAAGATGTGGTGACAACTCCATATCAGATGGTCTAGTCCACATGTCAGTCCTGAGAGTCAGTCGATCAATGTTTCATAGAAGGAACAGGAGGCTGGGTTATCTGTGAACTTGATCAGATCATGTAGAGGTTCAGGGGCAGGATGGACTCATCAAACTGCATGTCTATTCCCACTGATCTCCCAAAGGAGTGAAGTACATACACACACACACACACACACACACACACACACACACACATTGTAGCTATCTTCAGACACATCAGAAGAGGGCATCAGATTTTATTACAGGTGGTTGCTGGGAATTGAACTCAGAATCTCTGGAACAGTCAGTGCTCTTAACCACTGAGCCATCTCTCTAGCCCCAGAATGTGTTCTTAACCTGCAGCCCCAAACCATGCCTTCACCTCAAGCTAGGTTTGCAGTCCCATCTATGGCGATGCTGTTGCACAGGATTTGACTTTCTTCTTTCACTCCATGGGACTGGGGACACTTTGTGTTCGTGTGCTGCCCCAATGTTTCTCTGCAGCCTCTAGTCCACGTCTTCCTTTCAGAGCAAGACCGCTGCTGCTTATGCAGAGCGGTAAGTAGGCCTCGGTGGGGTCAGGAAAAACACCCACAGGGAGCTTCAGGGAGACATGTTCTGAAGTTGTCCTGTGACCACAGAGGAAACTTGAAATAGGTGTTGAAAATCCTGTGATTCTATATTGTGCTCTGGAATCTAGGTTTTCCTCTACCCAGTGCTTTCCAGTACTTCCTACCATGCGGAGCTGCTTAAGCCAATGTGTAGTGATTTTTGATGAAAATAAAATTCAAAGAATCATAAATGTGCTCCTTAGAATTTTCCTTTTTCTCTTTTTTCCTCTTTTTTTTTCTTCTTTTCCTCATCCTCCCTCTCTTTCTCTTCCTCTTCTTCTTTTAGTGCTGTCCTTCATCCCATCAGGGGTTATAACCCAGATTCGCCTTCCCTTCTAGTCCTGCACATTTCTCTGTGTGGTCTGCTGGTTTGGTGACACGATCTCTCCCTGACAAGCCTAGAAGCCTCAGTTTGGACCAAGCTGACCTCAGACCTGTGGTGATCCTCCTGCCTCTGCACTCAGCAGGATTACAGGTTGCATCGTCATATCAAGCATCATCGTCCTTTAGGCTAAATCCCGCTACCCAACGGACATCTTTCCAGGCATGCTTTCGGGTCCACCCACCTTTTGGGCTGTGAGTCTTCTCCGTAAGGCTTCTTTGGGCTTCGTGAACACAATGGAGCAAGCATCGGAAGAGCAGCATGCTGGGAACAGAAGCAGGGAGGACAGGGAGGAAGCCCTTCCCCGTGTTCCACGGCTTCCCTCAGAATTTAAGAGAGAGGGGAGATTTTCTTCAAAACATAGAAGGACTTCATTTCAATCCAGGGATGGGCTCTCCCTAGAGGCTTAACAATGGGGTTTATAATGGATTAAAGCGGCAACTGATGAGGTCATGAATTTTAATAATGTCCACTTGAACATTCATTTGGGTTTTTGCAGTGAGCCAGCCTTCACACTGAGCACTCTCACCGGCTCTGGGTACGAATTAGGCAAGCGGCTCAAACAGAGGGCCAAGGGGGGGCAACACAGAAGTTTCCAGACTGTGAAGCTGACTGGCAGGATGGGGCACTGAGCACCCAGTGTGGTTGTCTTCTCCACCTCTGATACCACGCCTGAAAGACACACACCTTGACAAAGACTGACCTGATGAGAGTGTCACTCCAGCCTCCGTTAGGGACAACTCCCTTCCTGCCTTCTACTCCTCCTTCCATTGCTCTTATAGTCTTTGTAATGCTAGTGAGGCTAACACGACCCGAGGGAGGGATGGTATCAGCCATGCTAATCAGAGGGACCAATGAGTTCTCTTCCCCTTTAGCATCTCAGATGGACATGGCCTGGGATCTTGTCACAGTGCAAAGTCAGAGGCCCGGTGGGCAGCCTGGATTCTGCGTCTCTCAGATAGTCCTGGGTGATGCCAGTGAAGAGGTCACAGTGTGAAAGGTGACCGCTGAGAGTGCAGAAGCCCTGCGTTTTGATGGCCGCCTCCTTTGGGTGAGGGATGGATTGAGTGACATCATTGAGTAGGGTAGGGCGCTCAGTTTTATGCTGCTGTTGTGGTGCTGAGGATGGAACAAGGGTCCTTGTAACACATCCTAGGCCACTACTCACTCTACCACTGAAGCAGGACCCCAATCCAAGTGACTCATTTTAAGTGAAGAGCCAGAGCAGACGTTGTGGGTTATCTCTTCTTACTCTTACACGAAGGCTGCAGGTTCTCTCTAGGGTGCAGGCTTGACAGCTCTGGAGAAAGACAGCTGCTTTGTGATGGAGCAGCCCAGAGAAGACTTATGGTGAGCTATGGAACTGCAGCTGACAGTTGAAGCCAAGAGCTGTGGGATTCAATCCTTGTGCCTCTCAGCAACAGAGGCTTTGACGTAAGCTTGAGAGCAAATCTTCTCCTCTCCAGTCTCCAGGTGTGGCCACAGCTAGACCACTTCGTGAGAGACCTAGATACATACATACAGGCAGACAGACCAGGTATGGCAGCATATACCCATAATACCAGCGCTTGGGAACTGAAGGCTTGGATCAGAAGTTCAAGACCATCCCTCAGCTACAAAGCCAATCTGAGGCAAGCCTGGAATATACGTGACTGCATATAAATAAACAGATGTTCATTCTTCCAACCCACTAAGCTTTACAGTAGTTTATAACTAATACATCAAAGGCCATAGTTTGATTGCAGGGATTTACTCCATGAGAACAGCCAGTTGGTTGCTATAAAGATTAAATGAGTTGATATAGGGGCTGGAAAGATGGCTCAAAAAATAAGATCACCGGCTGCTCCTGTCCAGTACCCTGGTTCAATTCCCAATACGGGAATGATGGCTCACAACCACCTGTAACTCCAGTTCCAGGAATCTGATGTCCTCTTCTGACCTCCACAGGATCCTGCGTGCATATGGCACATGGACACACACTCAAGCATGTACGATACATATTATACACAAAATTAAAAATTTAATTTTGTTAGAGGATATTTAAATTATTTGCTGACAAGCTCTTGCGGCCTGGCTCAGTTTTAGCACACATTTCCTTTGTCTGGCTGGAATTCAGACATGTCCTTAGCACACACCTTTAATCTTAAACAATGAAGGGAGGGCCCAGTTTGAAAGTGATGTCTAACCGAATAGCAGAGAAAGTGACAAATCAGAGAAAGATTTGGCCAGAAGAGGATACGCCCAACTCTCCGAGAACAGACAAAAAAAGAGGCTACTTAAGAGAGCAGTGCAGAAAAAGAGAGATGGAGAGAGAGAGAGGAGCCAGTTTTATCAGAAGAGTTTTACAGAGAGAGATTCAGGAGAGAAGAAGCTGGACACGGGGGAAGACAGAATGAGCCAGACAATCAGAAGGAGTCAGAAGATTTGAACCGATTGCCAGAGTTAGTTTGAGGTCAAGCAGAGCAATTCAGCTGGTTCAGTAGAGCTCAGGCGGAACTGAACAGGGTGAGCTGAAAACATCTGAAGCCTAGATAAGATTGTACAGAGGCTAGAAGCTTCCAGGACTAGGCCTAGGTTAGCAGTCAGAGGCAGTGAGCCTCAGAGATGACAATTACAACAGAAGGAAAGATACTATTACAAAATGTTTTTCTATTTTCATGTATATATGTACACTGTAGCTGCCTTCAGAGAGGGCATCAGATCCCATTATAGATGGTTGAGAGCCACCATGTGGGTGCTGGAAATTGAACTCAGGACCTCTGGAAGAGCTCTTAACCATTGAGCCATCTCTGCAGCCCTACAAAATATTTTAAAGAAGTGGACAAACAGTTCCCTTTCATACTCAGAATATCCCAGGCTGGATAGATTTGTTTGGACTTTTTTTTTCCTTTTTCCTTCTCTTTTTTTCTTTTCTTTTCTTTTTCTTTTTCTTTCTTTTTTTTTTTTTTTTTTTTTTTTTTTGAGCCTTTGCTCGTTTATTTACCTCATAGCCTCAGAAAGAAAGGATAGAGGCAAATAAAAGGGAAGGAAGCAGAAACAAGCAAAGGCAGCAGGAAATACAGCTGTCTCCAAACCTGCTGGCTTCCCGACCCCTCCAGTCCTTGCTTACCCAGTCTGACAGGTTTTTGCTTCATCAGCTCACAGGCAGCTGGAGATTCTACATCTCATCTGGTGGGGTCACGTGAGTCTGAACCTGAGTGATTAAGAGATAAAGAGAGGGGGACTGGAGAGAGGACTCAGCGGTTAAGAGCACTGACTGCTCTTCCAAAGGTCCTGAGTTCAACCATCTGTAATGGGCTCTGATGCCCTCTTCTGGTGTGTCTGAAGACAGCTACAGTGTGCTCACATAAAATAAATAAATAAACTAAAAAAATAAAATAAAATAAAAATAAAATCCAGAAAAGTGGAACATGGCGGTGCGGGCCTGTAAACCTCAGGAGCTCAAGTTCAAATCCCATCTGGACTACAGAGTGAGTTCAAGGCCAGTGGAAGCAACTTTCCCGAGACTCTATCTCAAAATAAAAAGCAGGCTGGGAGATGGGAATGGGATGATACCGAGGATACCGGGAGGTGGAAAAAATAAAAATGTATTCATGTATGGAGCAGTTAAAGAATAAACATAAATTTTAAAAGTGCTCAATGGTAGAGCATTTGGTTAGGGGGCTTGAAGCCACGTGCTCAATTCAAGTAAATACTCAATTTACTCATGAAGGAAGGAAGCAAGCAAGGGGGGTGGGAGGGGACACGGCGGGGAGGGAAGGGAGACTGTAAGTATAGAGGATCGTTAGGGAAACTCGGGGCCTGAAACACCAACGTGGCCTCTCCCAGGAAACTCTGCTTCCGATTTAGGGACTGACCTGCGGTGTGGGCCGAAGACTCCAGAGCTGCCCTGCTTCTGGGTATCCCCACTCTCACCCCACGCAATCCTTTAAATAACTGAAGACCGCGGTAGAAAGGCGGAAGGATTCTCAATGACTAAGACAGTGTCAGGTCAACAGAGCATGGCCGGGAAGCAGTCAGCCCAGGTGAAGGAATGGGAGATGAAGACTCTCACAGCCTTCCACTCAGTGATGGCAATGGATCACCTTTGTTTCCCAAGAATTCACAAGAACCTAAGTGAGGTTTGTTGGCGAGGGCGCGGGGTGGGGGTGGGAGAGTAGGAAGCAGGGGTGACTTCAAGAGGACGGATCTACAAAAGGAAAAATAGAGGCATCCGCACCGCAGGTGAGCCCTCGCCTAAGGGAAATATTCAGAAACGGGAGAAGGGGTGACAGGATTATGTGGCTTGTCAAAACGGGAACGGAGTCAGAGGTTTTCAGCATCGGTGTGAATTTAGGGTGAGCATGCCTGCGCTTCGTGGGTGTGGAGTCTGTTCCCGGGGGCGGGGAGGGGGAGTTCCTGACACAGAGATGTTCAAAATGACGATTCTGAGTTTTCTGCAGACTCTGCCCCGTCGCCAATGACTTATATGAAACTTACTGGAAACCGTTCCCACAGTCAGGTCTCTGGGAAGGACCTGGAGTCCTCTGAGAGCTCTCCGTCTATGGGCGATGCAGATGCCAACCCGCCTTCGGGACAATGCCGCCATCTGCTGACGAGGCTAAGTAAAAAATGCTGGAAAACAGAAGACTCCCATTAGGATCAAGGAGTAAGAAATTCAGAGCCAACCAGAAAAACGCATACAAAGAAAAGGACCACCACGGAGAGGTCAGAAAGGCGACCGGGAAGTACGGACAAAGATCTGTGGCCAGAGACTGAATAGATAAAGGACCCAGGCTCTCTTCCTGGAGAGACATTCTGGAAATATCCTGCATCTAAAACACAGAACCAACCTGAGGTGACAGACTCCCGTCTGAGAGCAGAGGAGGCTTTCAGGGTCCGGGTCCCATGACTTACCTCCCGGCATGGCAGTGCTGTTGCGTGGAAGTGGTAACTGTAGTCTCCTGGCTTCTTGACTTTGGCGTCTAATAAAGTTTTCAAGGGCATGTCCTGATAATCACCAAAACAACCAACAAATGAAGAGTCAAGGTGTCTTTATCTTATTACCAGACTGTAAAGATTTGAACCGAAATATCCTTTTCTTACTGATGATGAAACTAGTGACTATTACCCAGTATTCCCTTGGAGACCAGAATGCTTACTTACTAGGTAACTTGAGGTTTGGTGAGCATCTCAGTGACAGAAAGAACGCATGGGTTTTATCCCCCAAAGCACAAGGAGAGGAAGATGGCATTGCAGGAGACTTCAGTGTGACTAATGAAGTCTAACTAGCTCAGCCATAAACTCATTAAAAATAATGATGTTTATGCTTTCTACAAACATTAGTCTCCGTGTCCTCAGAATTTTACTTGGGAGAGGAGAGACTGTACTTTAAAGCGCTTCTGAATTCACAATCATTTACCCACCTCCAGCTTTGGTATGACTTTAGGAGGTGGGGAGGGTAGAGATGGAGAAATAGGGGGGAGGGCGGCTGGAGAGATGGCTCAGCGGTTAAGAGCACTGACTGCTCTTCTAGAGGTTCTGAGTTCAAATCCCAGAAACCACATGGTGGCGTGTAAATCTGTAGGGGGACCCGATGCCCTCTTCTGGTGTGTCTGAAGATAGCAATAGTGTGCTCATATACATAAAAGAAATAAATCTTAAAAAAAAAAAAAGAAATAGAGAAAGAGAAGGAAGAGGGGGAGCGGGAGCAGGAGGAGGGGCACCAGGAGGAGGACTGGAGGGGTGGAGAAAGATTTCAGCGTAGATATAAACACTAAAGATTTTCTCAATGTCAGGTGCAGTGTGACAACCAACTTTCATAATTTCATAATCTCTTCACACTGCACTGAACTTGCTTCGTTTCCAATTCCATAACACATGATATTTTTCTCCTTGCCCAACTCCTTCCTCCTCCTCTTTTTTTTTTTTTTTTTTTGGACAGGGTTTTTCTTTGGAACCTTGGCCGTCCGCCCTGAAGCTTGCTTGTTCCCTTGTCCTGTAGACCAGGGCTGCGTGAACTCAGAGATCCCACCGCTTTTGCCTCTCGAACGCTGGGTCTAAAGGCGCCGCAGCTGCTCAGCCCAACTCCTTCCTTCACTCTTCTCCATCGCCCTCTCGCCGGATTGTCAGAGCACATCTCCATGAAGAACTGCATGTCGTCAGCTGTCACAGCTCTGCTGGGAAATGTGCAGTGGATATGGCGGAAGGGGGAGGGGACAGTCTGGAGGTGAAGGTCAGCGAGAGAGCAGGAGCCTTTCAGGCCGGAAATGGAAGGGGCGCCGGAAACAAGAGCCACGTGTTCACTTACACAAACCATTCCACCCACACCTCTGCTCTGCTCTAGTGTCTGGTGAGGCCTTGGGGTCCACACTGCCTCTCCATTCTCTCTAGTCTCTCCTCCGGTTGCCTCTGCATAGGAACTATTCTCTAGGACCGTACTGCATCTCTCCCAGAAGCATGCGCACTCACCTTTCCCTTTGACCCTCAGGCGTTTCGGCCGCTCCATCAGTGAACTCCCTCTCCCTGATGATTAACTAATGAAGAGAAGAAAAAAAACCAAAAACAACAAACAAACAAACAAACCCCCGCCACCCCCCAAGTCCGGGAGCCAGTTTCTTTCCTCTGGGGCCTACCTGGGGCCATGTCTGTATCTCGCCATGAACACCACCAGCTCCTTCACACTTCCAGAGCCTGTAGCATACCTCACCTAGCAGCCGTCGGCTGCTTATCAGAGGCAGGGCGCTGCCCACAGGGCCTGATGATTGGCTGTTCTCCAAGTGGAGGCTTAGGTGAGAGCCAGATTGTATGTTGGACAGGAAAAAAAAAAGACAGACAGCATAAAAGCGATCCCCCCACCGCAGGTCATTCTCCAGAACTTCCCTCGGATCTCCAAGTTTTATCATCATGCAATCCTCGTAACATAAAGCCAGCTAAAATGCACCCTCCTGATCTTTCTTTATGCGGTAGTTCAATGCGGCGGAAATGGATCTTGGGGGGTCCGAAGCTGACCAGGCATCTGGTTCGCAGGAGAAGAATGCTACTTCCCACACACGTCCTGTGTGCTCTCACTTGAACTGGGACCCGGTGGCTTCTGTCTCAGCAGGCTGGCAGTCTTGATTCTGGCCACTGCCAGTTCTCAGCTACCTGCCTGACTTTCAGAGCTCCTCGGGCCCTGTCCCCACCCTCGATTACCCCTACCCCCCCAACTCATCCCCGTTCTCAGGACCCTGTCTGTATCTTCACTGTGACTTGTTTTCTGCACACCTCTCTTCATTCTGCTGGGTCGAGATGTTTGTTTTCAGCTTGCAGGAGACAGAGAAAAGACAGAAGCAACTGGAAGGATCCAGAGGAGAGAATGTAGAAACTGAGAAGATAAGGGAACAGACAGACTCCGGGTCACCCTCCGAAGGTTTATTTGAGTTTAGTTCCTTCTATAGCCATGAGTAGCCAGTACCTTGCTCATCTTTACACACTGCATTCTGTCTACCAACTTGGGGTTGTGCTTCACTAGTGAGGCTTCTGTGGGTGTCAGTTTTCAGTTTACTTTATTAATATAGTCCAGAAGCTGGACAATAGTGGTGCGCACCTTTAACCCCCACATTCTGGAGGCAGAGGCAGGTGAATCTCTGTCAATGCCAGCCTGGTCTACAGAGCCAATTTCAAGACAGACAGGGCTACACAGAGAAACCCCCACTCAAACAAGCAAACAAATAAACAGAATATGTTCCAGGGCCGGAAGGCCCCAGAACTCACAGAAAGATAGAAGGAGAAAACCAATTCACAGAGTTGTCCTCTGGTCCCTATATGGTCACCAAACCTGCACACACACAGACACACACACACACAGATACACACACAGACACAGAGACAGAAAGTGACTCAGAGAGACGGAGAGACAGAGACAGAGAGAGATTGCATTATGTGTGGATGTGTATTTACCTGGTAACAAAAGACAAGGTGTACAGCTCAGAGGGAGATGGTGGCTGAGTTCAACCCTCCGAACTAGCAAAAATCGAATCGAATTAAAAGCTGAGTGATGGAATGCAGAATGAAACTGTTTCTGAGTCCCTCCTTCCCTCCCTCCCTCCCTCCCTCCTTCCCTCCCTCCCTCCCTCCCTCCCTACCTACCTCCCTCTCTACCTCTCTCCCTCCTCTCCTCTCCTCCTCCTCACCCTCCTTACTTCAGCCTTGGCCAGCAACACCTTGGTTAATTTCTTGTTTTGGTTTCCTACACAGTTACCCTGGGGTTTCTGTTCAAAACTATTTTGTCTTCAATCGCACCCCGCCCCCGCCATCTCTTGTTATATTTCAGTATGGTGAGATACAGTTGCCATCTCTTGTTATATTTCAGTATGGTGAGATACAGTTGCCATCTCTTGTTATATTTCAGTATGGTGAGATACAGCTGCCATCTCTTGTTATATTTCAGTATGGTGAGACACAGTTGCCAGCAGGTATGTGCAAATGCTGAACACATCACAACATCAGTCTCCATAGCTGCTGAGGTACAATAAATTGGAACTGAGGTATGCGTTAAGGATCAAATGTGGGCTGCATGAAAAACTTTGAGAAAAAATAGACTGTAAATATCTTTTGTTCTTTTGGCTTTTCTTCTTTTTAAGATTTATTTATTTTATGTGAGTACACTGTGGCTGTTTTCAGACAGACCAGAAGAGGTCATCTGATTCTGTTACAGATGGTTGTGAGCCACCACGTGGTTGCTGGGATTTGAACTCAGGACCTTTGGGAGAGCAGTCAGTGCTCTTAACCTCGGAGCCATCTCTCCAACCCTCTTTCGGCTTTTTGAGACTGGATGTTGCTGCAGAGATTGATCTGACCTTGAATTTGCAATCGACCCTTCTGCCTCTGCCTTCTTAATACTGAAATCACCGGCAGGGACCACATGCCTAGCTGGGTTTCGTTCCTTGTTTGTTGAGATGGAATTTGTAGCCCAGGCTATCCTTGAACTTTCTATGTAACCAAAAATGACCTTTGTCATAATTAGGGTTTCTAATTGTTGTGAAGAGACACCATGACCAAAGCAAGTCTTAGAAAGGCAAACGTTTTTCTGGGTTTTGCTTACAGATTCAGAGACTCAGTCTGTTGTCATCATATAGTAGGCAAGGCAGGAGGCATGGCAGCATCCAGGCAGACGTGGTGCTGGAGCAGGAGCTGAGAGTTTTACATTTTGATCTGAAGGTAACCAGGGGAGAGTGGCATTCTTAGGCAGCTAGGAGGAATCCCTCTTCTGCAATGGATTGAACCTGAGCATAGGAGGAGACCTCCAAAGCCACCTTCACAGTATACACTTCCTCCAACAAGGCCAAACCTCCTAACAGTACCACTCCCTATGGGACAGACATTTTCAGACCACTACATTCCACTCCATGGCCCCCAATGGGCTTGTTCAAACACATGAGTCTATTGGAACCACACCTATTCAAATCAGCACAACCTTGAACTTCTGATCTCCTGCCTTTACCTTTGAAGTTTGGGAATTCCAGGTCTACAGCACCACACCCAGCTCCCCAATGTCTTCACTTTTTACAAACGTCTATAAAATCCTACAATTATATACACCTCCTTCACTCCATCTGCATCCAGGCTCTGTCTCCCTCTCCACATCCTTTCACAAGTCCTCACTTTTCAACTCCCACAGCAGGAGAAGATGATTTCTTGGTCATGGCTTGCATTTTTCGGATCAATGGAATTGTCCACTAGCACCTCTTGGGTTTGACCATATCTCATCAGACCTCTTGGCTACTGGATGCCCAGGAAGCTTCGAGTGGTATTGTAGAAGGGATGTAGGTGCAGGTGGACATTTTGGTAGCAATGAAGGGGTGGAGAGAGAGGAGAGAGAAAATACAGAAAAAGGGAGGGAGGGAGAGAGAGAGAGAGAGACAGACAGAGAGGCAGAGAGACAGAGACAGAGAGACAGAGAACCAAAATGTCTGGGTTATATATTGAAGAACTCCTGGAGGAAGGGCAGCCCAGCCTCTTGGCTGAAAAGTTCAGGGTAGAGGACAGGGTATGCTAGCCATGCCTTGTAACAGATAGGGACTGAGGGATGCTGGGAGAACCTGGAAGTCAGGTCTGCATTGGCATATAAACTAGGAACCTCAGCTGCTTGTCCTCTGTCTGAATCCTAACACTCTGGATTATATACCAAAAATTTCAGTTGGAACTTGCCCTGAAAGGAAGAGAAGAAAAGGGTAAAAGGGTGAAGAGCAGAGGAGAGAAGGACAGCTCTTCAGTTTTGTTCCAATTGTCACCTCCTGAGAATGACAGATGGCATCTGGGTGTTTCACTAGAGGCCCAGCCAAGAACAGGTGAATCTATGAAGTGGTGTGTGTGGTAAGATTGTGACGTAGAAACCAGGGCTGAGAAGGCTGAATTACAGTTGCCAAGTAATGGGTAGTTGAGAGTGATACACCTTCATAAGGCTGGTGCCTGCTGGGTAGATAGGCATGACCAAGATCGTACGTTAGGGATAGAAAAACTAAGTATAGAGTATGAGGAGGTTGCAAAACAGTTATTTCTGAATGCAATGATTGGCTGAAGCCTAGAATAAAGATCTAGTTAAATTCGCTGCAAGACGAATTGCATGTGCTTGCTTAAGTATCATGGCGGAATGACTACCGCAGCGGCTCTTCCTTTCTCACGTTCCCGCACCAATATTTTTCACCAGGTAATTCTACAGCATCCTCCCTGCCTGACTGTGTGCCCGCTACACAACTTATCGATGGCTACAGGATGTTAGTACATGCCTGCCAGAGACTCAGGAGGAAACTCCCGATGGGCCGGCTCTGGTTCCTGTGAGTCATCGCTGCTGTGTGCATACGCTCGGGCTAGCAGGTTGGACGGTGAGAGATAGGTGGAACACCGGTGAACCAGCGGCTCACAAACATATACAAAAGTCCACTAAGATCGTCTGCCCAGCTGACCACTGTGGATGGACGGGCATTTCCTTCTACAGCAGTGACATGCGTGCTTCATGGCTCTTACTACCCAGCTGTTCTAATAACGGACATAATCAGCCTTCCCTCACTAATCATCTAAAATCCACAAATCTCTTGGTGCTTGGGTCAGGGATGTTCCCGAAAGGCTATACACTGAGGGCTTGGTTTCCAGCCTGTGGCACTATTGGGAGGTGAAATGACCTTGTGTGTGTGTGTGTGTATTTAATATATTAAAAGGAACACAGTATAAATGGCATGGTATAAAGAGGAGCCACATTTTTTCACAGCATGAATTCTTAAAAACGATTTTTCAGTGAAAAGAGCAACAGGATCTTGAAACATGGAAATTTTGTTAGACAAAATTTCAAAATTATAATCCTTGCAGTGAAACATTTTGCCATTTTCTCTTTGTATTAATTTCACTATAAAATTTCATCAAAACTGTCATTTTATGTAAAAAATACATTGTAGATATTTAATTTCCTGAGTGACTAGTCATACATCAAATATAATTTAATGAAAGAATTTTAAAGTTCTTAGAATGAACTAGTAAAAAGATTTATAATGTATGTTCAATTGTGATAAAAATTCAAGAGCATACCATAGAACTTGTACTCAGAATTCTGAGTTAAGAAGTATGATTTATCGCCAAACAAAACCAATAAACTGTTTTAAATAAACTATTAATAAACAGATTACTGAGGTCTATTTTTTCATTTATTAACAAAATGAAGAAAGCCATTTCAGACTACCAACTTAGATGTTCCCTATTATATACACCAAACTGAATCATTACCAAGAAACTTCTTGCAACACCAAAGGTGAGATAAGTAAAATATTTTCTTTAAAATACAACCAATCCATACAGTTCATCTTCCCGAGACTGTCTGAAATGACCAGAATGGTGGAACATTCTTCTGTACAAACATTCCTGTTCAAAACCCCTGAGGTTAGGTAATTAAAGTAGCACAAAAGGGGCCACAGTTCTCAGTTCACTATGAAACTGTTACTAGGTTTAAAAACAAAAAACAAAAAAACAAAAACAAAAAAAAAAAAAAAAAACCCTTTTTTTTCAAAGACAGGTGGAAATTGTGGGATTACTCTGTACAGATTTTAGAAATATTTCTGCAACAACTTAATTGAAAGGACCTGGCAGCGCCTTTGAGGTCCCGTGGGTCTGTGTCTTGCTTCAACAGTGTTTGAACGGAACAGACCCGGGGGCTCTCATCTTAGCTTCCAGCTGCCCTACAAGTCTCTCCAGTCGCGGCCTCCGGGACCATCTCCTTGCCGTCTCCGGCTCCTAGGACCAACCAACACCATCTTTGCGGTCTGCCCCATACTCCAGACCAGCCATGACCTCTCAGATCCGTCAGAATTACTCCACCGAAGTGGAAGCTGCCGTGAACCGCCTGGTGAACTTGCACCTGCGGGCCTCCTGCACAGACCTCTCTCTGGGCTTCTTTTTTGATCGCGATGACGTACGTGGCTTTGGAGGGCGTAGGCCACTTCCGCGAATTGGCCGAGGAAAAGCGTGAGGGCGCCAAGCATCTCCTCTAGTTGCAGAACGAACGTGGGGGCCGTGCACTCTTCCAGGATGTGCAGAAGCCATCTCAAGATGAGTGGGGTAAAACTCTGGAGGCCATGGAAGCTGCCTTGGCCCGGGCGAAGAACCTGAGCCAGGGTCTCTTGGATCTGCATGCCCCGGGTTCTGCCCGTGTAGACCCGCATCTCTGTGAATTTCTGGAAAGCCACTTCCTGGATAAGGAGGTGAAGCCCATCAAGAAGATGGGCAGCCACCTGACTAACCTCCGTAGGTTGGCAGGGCCACAGCCAGCGCAGACTGGCGAGCCCCAGAGATCTCTGGGCGAGTATCTCTTTGAGCGCCCCACTCTTAAGCACGACTAGGAGGCCTCTGTGCCTTCCAAGGCGCTCCCTCTGCTCTTTACCAGCCGCCTCAGGACCTCCACCCGAATGAACCTCTAAAGCCACTAGGCCGCTTTGTAACTGCCCTGGAGCCTCTCCCAAGTCTTGGACCAAGAAAAAAATAAAGCTTTTTGAAACAGCAAAAAAAAAAAAAAAAAAAAAAAAAAAAAAAAAAAAAAAAAAAAGAAAGAAAGAAAGAAAGAAAGAAAAGAAGGAAGGACCTAAAATGGCCCTGTAAACAGTGTCCTCGGAATGCCCATTAGTGTTGGGATGAGGGCCACTTCCCACCCCTTCTGTTATCATAGTCATGGCTCCAGCCATCAGGATTCCTGTCGTCATAGTAGAAATCCTCGGCCTCTTCTGTAGTGATAATCAGACCCATGGTCAGAGTAGCGCCGTTCACGGCTGTAGTGTCTATCTGCTAGGTAGGGGTGAGAATTCTGTCTTTTACGCTGAGATGACGGTGAATCTTGGTGCCACTGGAAGCTGGAAGACTGGTTAAAGGTGTGACCATGTGGTTGAACTGACGATGAAAAATCCCAACTGATCTGCATGTGGAGAACCAAATTTCCCAACATATGACATCTGTCTGAAAACCCTGTTCATCAGTGCTTGCTGCTGATAATCTTCTGGAGATGAAAAAGGACCTCTGGACCATCTGTGCTGGCGGAGTCACGTTACCCACCGTCCTTTCATAGCTGTTAGGAGATGTGGAGGTAGGGCTTAAATCTCCAACATGATGCTGGGATATGGCATCCTGGCATCCTGAGAGGTGTGACTACTTCCTGATCTAAACTGAATTTTGATAGGCCTCCGGAAAAGCTTGATTCCATTGAGAAGATTCATGGCCTAGGGAACAGACACTTCGTGTTCGAAATTCACGAATGCAAACTGCTTCAGTTTGCCATCTTTATCTTTTGGGATTTTTGCCTTTATTACTGGCCCAGCCTGGTGGAACAGCTCGAAAAGGAGCTCCTCCGTCACCTTCCTCTCCAGGTCACCCACGAACAGAGTGTGGTCGGCCTCCGCGGATGCCGCCCCCATCTCCGCACCGTTCCAGTCTCCGAGATGACCTTTAAGAAACAGAACCTGATGACAGACAGGAAGTGAGGTCATCAGAGAAGAAATATTGATCACACGCGTGCGCGCGCGCGCGCACACACACACACACACACACACACAATTTCTGACTATCATGAGAGCAATAGGACCACATTTCCATAGACTAAAAACCTAAAAACTGTGAAACCATGAACCAAACCAAATGTTTCTCCTTTTAAAGATGGTTATTTTAGGTGTTTTGTCAGAAAAGGTGGGAAAACTGACCAGCAAGAGCCATTTTTATAAGTAAGAGGGAAAGGAGGAAGGCCTCAGTCAGATCCACTGGCCTTCCTGCCCAGACTTCATGTACAGCATGTACAGCTTCAGTCAGACACAGGATGAACTTGCTTTTTTCCTTGTTTGTGTCTGTTTTTTTGAAACAGGATCTCTCTGTGTAGCCCCAGCTGTCCTGGAACTTAATGTAGAACCCACTGGCCTCAAACTCAGAGATCCGTCTGCCTCTGCTGGGAGTGAAAGTGTGAACCACCACAGCAGAAGAGTAGTGTGCAGTGATTCAGATGTGGGGCTTTTCATCCCGTTAATACTAAATAGGAAGACTCTAAGGGAAACCTGTGGGGCCATCAAATGAATGTTTCGGAGTTACTAGTCAAGGGAGAACTATAAAGAAAAATCTTGAGCCTTTCCTCCAAGGGAGGCTCCTCTCTGGCATGCTTCTCCCTTTCCCCTAGGGGGGTGGGTGGGATGGGGGGTCGGGGAAGCTTATCTCCAAAAAATGGTCTGTGGACTGTATTCAGTGTGAAGGGAGCAAGGCCATTGTCCATTTACGCTGTAAATCACCAGGAATACTGGATAACTCTTGAAGAGAGTCATCCTGGCTTCTAACTCTGACCTGAGGGGTGAAAGTTCTGGGGTTTCAAAGTCAGGTCAGGAGGAGGCTGGAGAGTATTGGGCAAAGCGAGGTGATAAGAGAAATTCCAAGAACACATTCCAGGAAAAAGCAAAAGGAAAGGCAGATGTGACTCAAGGTTGGAGAAACACAAAAGTTGTTGGTTTTGGTTGGCTCTAGGAGTTCTTACGGAGCCCAGGCTGGCCTTGAAGTTACCAGTTTCTCCTGCCTCTGCTTCCCAAGTGCTGAGATTTCAGGTGTGTACCACCTGCACAGTGGGATTCTGGGGACTCAGGTCCACATCTGGCTCTGCGCATGGTGAGCAATACTCTGACAACTGAGCTATACAACCCAGGCTAGAAACTCACAGAGTAACACCCTGGTGTAGAACCTGGTTCACTGTGTAGTTAGTCTATCCTTTTACTGGCACAGGCCCCTCTGAGGGTTTGTACATCATTGAATTTTATTGCATTTAAATGTTCATTTCAATAGGGTGGCCTCAAACTTGAGGTGTGTGTGTTTTCGTGATGTGTACACCATAGCTTATGGGAGTTGGTTCCTTCCATCATGTGGGCCTCGGACATTCAACTCAGTTCACTGGGCTTAATGGCAGGTTCCTTTATCCACGGAGCTATCTCACCAGCCTCTCCCATCCTCCTTCCTTTCCTTTTCTTGTCCCTTTTCTTTCCTTCCCTTCCCTCCCCTTCCCTCCCCTTCCCTCCCCTTCCCTCCCCTCCCCTCTCCTCCCCTCCCCTCCCCTCCTCTCCCCTCCCCTTCCCTTCCCTTTCCTTCCTTCTTGACCAGGCTGGCTTCAAACTCACAGAGCTACTACAGCCTTGGCTTCCCAAGTGCTGGGATTGAAGGTGTGTGCCACCTTCCTGCTGTCATTTCTTTATGAGCCAAGCAGCACCCCTCTTACCTGTCCCTTTCCTCCACCTATGTGATTCATGATTTTATTTTTGTAAATCCAGCCTCGTTCATGAGAAGGGGGGGTCTTTGAGTTCCTGTGAGCAGTATCACTGGCTTCAGAAAGTAGACCGGCCTGAAGGTCCTACTCCCCAGGAGTGTTTGCCCTGTTTAGTCCTTCATGAGAAACAAGGCTGAGGGAATTGGTTGCAAACTGCCTAAAATATGGATAATTCTGTAAAAAGAAAAGTTGGTGAGGAACCGCGGTCTCACACTCTGAGACATTTCTCAAAGGGATTTGAGTTGTTGAGCAACAGTGTCTATGAAGAAAGGTGTCATATTACCCGACACAGACAACAGATCTAGTTAAAATGGACAGTGCACAGACAAGTCATCAGAACTTGTCACATCACTCATCATCCAAGGTTCCATCTCAGTGGACCTAAGACCATAGGAAGAGCGTGCATTGGGTAGTCCTGTGGCTCCCTGGTGCTGGGGTAGAGTCCTGAAATTCTGAGCCAGGAGGAACAGTTCCTGCCTTTAACTTGGCACAAAGCTTCATCCGTCTTTTTCACAGACCCCCAGAGAGAAGAGCAGCTTCCTCTTACCTTCAGCACCCCTGTGGAGTTCTGAGCAGAGACAGGTTAGTACATCGTAAGTACAACCATACAGGGAGTCCTTTCCCTTCGGCCACTAGATCCTCTACCTGGTTATTTTGTGCCCCAAGTTAACTCATCCAGTAGAGAAAGAGAAAGGTTTTCTCAGAGGGTTACACGTCTAAAAAGGTTTGAAGAAATGTGAATCCAGTCCCCAAAGGAAAATATTAGCATCCAGGACTCCTACACTTTAAACCTCCCCTTGAGAACTAATCATCCCTTGACACCTTCTCTTGACACCTGGAAGCCTGTGACCTTAAAAAAATTAAGTGTAAAAGTGGCCCACTCAAAGATCTTGTACAGTGTCCTCTAAAGGTGGCTGATAATAAATGCTGACACTGTGTATGTATAGCTACAGGCTCGGAGAACCGAACTCCCCCCAAATGGGCTGAAATTAAGACAGTGCACACCTTTGATTCTTGGGAAAGTACCCCGTTATTCTAACCCTCCCTAGACACGAACACGCATGGCATAAGGAAGGATGGTGACAAAGAGCCAAAAAGGGGCCATCAGGATAATTCATAAAGGCATTTGCCACCAAGCCCCGGGTCAGAGTTAGATTCCCCAGCGCCCAGAGGGGAGAAGAGAGAACTGACTCCTGCAGGCTGTCCTCTGACCTCCACATATGTGTCTTCACGTGTGCACACCCCAAAATGTAACAAATAAAAACATAAGGGTCCAAAACCAAGATCAAAGTGACATACGTTTCCCACATATCATCAAAGACCTGAAGATATTAAGACAGCCAGGAGGCAAATGCTATTATTGCCATGCAAAGCTATGGGGTCTAGACAAAGACAGTCAGAAAACAAAGTACTTTCTTAACACAGGGGTCGAGGGTCAGGGAAGGGTCAGGGAAGAAGTGTCTGGGAGGAACTGAATGGAGCACTGTCAATTCATCTTGGTTATATTTTATTATATTTACTTATCTATAGTGTGTGTATGTGTGGTACATGTGTGTATATGTGTGCATGTGCTTGTATGTGTCTGGTACGTGTGTGTGCTTGTATGTGTGTGTATTTTGCATGTGATTGTGTGTGTGTATGTGTGTGTGCTTGTATGTGTATGTACTTTGCATGTGATTGTGTGTGTGTGTGTAATATGAATGTGTTATGTGTGTATGTACTTGTGTGTGTGTGTAGGGGGAGTGTGTATAATGTGTACTGTGGTGTGTGGATAGTATGCATGTGGTGTGTGTTTGTGTGTGTAGTTCAGAGGACAGCTTTTAGAAGTTGGTTCTCTCTTTTCACTATGTGGAAGGAAGACTTTGTATCCTCAGGCTTGGCAGCAAGCCACCTTTACTCACTGGGCCATCTTGCTGGCCCATTTCAGCTGTATTCTAGGGGTCTGAGTGTAAAAGACTGTGTTCTTTATTTATCTGAAGGTGGAGGTCTGAGTGTGATGGCATCTCACGCCGCTCGGGCTGGTCTTCAACCCGGTAGGTGGCCTTGAACTTCTTATTCTTTTGTCCTGTCCCAAGTATGAAATTACTGTTTCTTAAATCTGTTGTCTCTTCCTTTGGCTTCTTGGTAAAACTCCTTTTGTTAATGTCAGTTCTAGATCGATGAAAATGGAATATTGAGGGAAAATCATTTTAGAAGAGAAATCAAGCCTTATAACAAAGCCCACAACCCTTTAAACTATCTGGGCAGAGGAAAGTCTAACAGAAGTAGCTAATGATCAACCTCCAGGGGGCAGCAGAGTCTAAGCACAGGCTTAGACTGTAGTTTCAGAACCACAGGGGCAGTGTAAGCCAGAAATCAAAACCCAAGAGAACGCCAAACTCTGCTAAGGAAGAGATGCAGGAAAGAGAAGCACAGACTCTAAGCTGGGAAACTACGTAATATGGCTGCCAATCAGCAGCAAGCACACAGGGAAAGAAACCTCTGAAGCCACGGAGACAAAACCAGGGAAAACCGCCTTTTCTGTATTTCCGGTCCACTCTAACACATCGGAAGTCTACAGCGGGGCACCCGATAGGTAAGAACCAAAGCACGTGAAAACCACAACTTGTCCCTGTGCCAATGAGTTCGAGGCTATTTCCCGCTTTCTCTTCTATTAGATTTAGTGTGTCTGGTTTCATGTTGAGCTCTTTGATTAACTTGGATTTGAATTTTGTGCAAGGCGATGAATATGGGTCTATTAGCATTCTTCTACACACAGACATCCAATTAGATCAGCATCATTTATTGAAAAAAATGTTTTTCCCTGTTGTATGGTTTTGGCTTCTTGGTCAAAAATTAAGTGTATGTGGTCTTCCGGGTCTTTGACTCTATTCCACAGATTAACCTGTCTGTTTTCATGCGGATGCCAAGGGTTTGGTTTATTGTTTTGTTTTGCTGCTTTATCGCTATTGCTCTGTAGTACAGCTTGAGATCACGGATGGAAATAGCTCCAAAAGTCCTTTTATTGCTCAGGATTGGTTTAGATATGCTGGGTTTTTTGGTTTTGTTCATTTGTTTGTTCTGGTTTGGTTTTTTTCCCATGTGAAATTTAAGAATTGCTCTTTCAAGGTCTGTAAGAATTGTGTTGGAATTTTGATGGGAATTATATTGGATCTGTAGATTGCTTTAGTAAAATGGTCATTTTCACTATGTTAACCCTACCTATCCATGAGCTTGGGCAATATTTCCATCTTCTGAGATCTTCTTCAATTCTTTTCTTGAAAGATTTGAAGTTCTTGTCATACATATCTTTCACTTGCTTGGCTAGAGTTACTTGAAGATATTTGATATTATTTGTGGCTATTGTAAAGAGTGTTGTTTTCCTAATTTCTTTCTCAGCCCACTTACCATTTGTATAAAGGAGGGCTACCAAATTTTTGGAGTTAATTTTGTATCCAGCCCCTTTGTGTAAGGTGTTCATCAGCAGTAGGAGTTCTCTGGCAGAATTTTGGAGATCACTTACGTATATTACCATTTCATCTGTTAATAATTACAGGCAAATGGGTGAAACTAGAATATATCATCCTGAATGAGGTAATCCAGACCCAGAAGGGTGAATGGAATGTGCTCACTTATAAGTGGGTATTAGCTATAAAGTACAGGACAACCATGCTACACTCCACAAACCCAAAGAAGCTAAGTATAAAGGAAGACTTAAGGAAGGATGCTCAAATCCTACTCACAAGGGGAAATAAAATAGACATCAGAAGTGGATGGAGAAAGGGCTCTGGGGGGGGTGAGGGGTGGGAGGGGAATAGAGGTGGAATTCAGGTGTGGGGAGGGCTGAGAGAGTAGAAGTCAGTGGTACAGGAGACAGAATCTCTGGGACAGAGATTTGGGACAAGGGAGGTTCCTGGGAAATATGGGATAACCCTAGCTAAGAGTCCTAGTGGCAAGTGGCCTAAAGCAGCCACATCCTAAATTCAGGTGGCACACCAACACACCCACAAAACGTTTGGCCCAGAATTTGTCCCACCTACAGGATTTGCAGGGATAAAGATGGAACAGGGATTGAGGGAACAGCCAACCAATGACTGCCCCAACCTGAGATCCACCCTATGGAAGAGAGCCAACTCCTCATAGTACTCAGGATATTTTGTCATGCTTACAGACAGGACACTAGCATTACTGTCTTCTGAGAGGCCCCACCCTGCCACTGATAGAAATCAGTACAGAGACCCATAGCCAAACAATAGACAGAGCTCAGAGAGTCTCATGAAAGATTAGGGGGAAGGCTTGAGGGAGCCAGAGGGGTCAAGGAAACCACAAGATCTACAGAGTAAACTACCTGGGCCCATGGAGATTCACAGGGATTCAACCACCAATTGCATGGGATGGACCTAGGCTCCCTATATATATATGTAGCAAATGTGCAGTTTGGTCTTCATGTGGGTCCCCTAACAATTGGAGTGAGAGGGGAGATGTGCTGCCTTTGGATTTCTTTCCCCTATCTAGGCTGCCTTCTCTGGTCTCAGTGGGAGAGGATGTGTTTAGTCCTGCCAAGACTTGATATGCCAGGATGGGTTGGTACCCATGGTGGGGGCACCTCTTCTCTCAGGAGAAGAGGAGGGTGGTTGGGGGAGGGAATGTGAGGGTGGGACTGGGAGGAAAGGAGGGAGGGATCTGCAGTCAAGATGTAAAGTGGAAAAATAAAGGAATAGAAAAAAAAAGACAACACTTGGAAAAGAGAAGCAGTATTAGAGGTTATGGATGAACTGAAAGAAATGAGAGGACAAGGGAATTGTGGGTAAGCTCCCACCTGAAACTGAAGTTTAAGGGAGACAAAATTAGAGACCCAGTCAAAAGAAGCAGGAACCATATGTGAAGTCAGACTATGGAGTAGCCTAGGAGGAGACCTGGAGGTGAGGAAGGAGACCTGGAAGTGAAGAATTAGCTTTTATGGTCTAGTCTTACTTTTTTTCCCCCCACATACTGAATATGAGGTACGGTGGAAATTCTTCTTCAATCCAAACTGTTCCAGCAATTTCTGTGTCTTGTAGGGTAATAGTGGATTTTACACCACAGTTCCCAGGGCTCAGATCCAAATGAACCTTCTGAGTAGAGAGAAAGGCAAGCTGGACTGGTATTGTTACCAAGTACTTTTTCTACTAAGAGGAAAAAAAATATTCAGCGCAGCAGTGATTCAGTCTTCAGTGAAAAGCTAATCTCTTCCTTTAGAAACATCCAGCATTGAGCTAGACTGAATAAGCCTTTGCCTTTATGAACCTTATTTTTTATAATAAAAGAGAGACACACAGTACAGATCTCAGTGCCCAGATCTGAACCTCCCCACTCCCCACTGAAAGCCCAAGCCTAGCTGGAGTATTGAGGATGAAAGAGGTCTGTCACAGAGAACAGGATACAAAGAGCTTATACATTTTCTAGTATCTTTAATAGTATCTTCTTGTTGCTAAACTCAAGTTTAGTGTTTCAGCTTTTCATTGTAGGAAAAACCTTGGGGTTGTCTTCCCTTGTTTACACTTAAGGAAGACAGGCCAAAAAAAAAAAAAACAAAAAAAGCCATTGTCCTCCAATCAGTTCTGATACCCCATAACCCACAGAAAGAGCCTGCCGCCACCACCACTAGGACCAGTGTTTCCAGTGGAAGGGGGGCCTGCATCTCTGGGAATAAGCCGAGTCCCTGCTGGTGGAGTAGGGTAGAACCATTGATCCTTCCCTTGACTCTTTAGAGCATTCCTAGTGGTCCAACCAGTCCTTAGCACCAGTTTTGGGAGAGGTCAAGCATTCCTGGAAGACAATCTGCAGAACACACCCTGTACTCCTCCTTTAATTTCTGGGTTCATTGCAAATTCACATTCTCCCTTGATCTCCTTCACCTCTTCATCATTCAGTTCAGCACACTGGGGACACAGACACCCTATTAGTGCAGGGCAGCAAATATAGCCACAAAGTCAGCACTTGGAGGAATAGGAAGGGGGATCAAAAATTTAATGTTAGCTTTGACTGAATTTCGAATTTGAAGCCATGGACTACATGAGATCCTGTCTAAAAAGAAAAAGAGAAGAAGAGAGGAGAGAGAGGAGAGAGAGGAGAGAGAGAGAGAGAGAGAGAGAGAGAGAGAGAGAGAGAAGGAAGAAGAAGAGGAGGAGGAGGAGAATGGAGGAGGAGAGCAATGGTCCTTTATTTAGTTACGAACTTCTTTCACGATGCCTAGTTTATGTGCTTCAGACCATCCAATCCAGGAGTCTGTGCATGTTAAGCAAGCATGCTATCAACTAAAGTAGCTCCACCCCCAACTCCTAATCTAGAGTTTTAAATTTTTCAATGTTACTTAGTATCAGTGTAACTGTGTGGAAATAGGGACATATATAGGTCTGGAGAAAAGAATACATTGTGTAGCCTGCTGCAAGCAATTTGGCCATGTGCAGCAAAAGTCTTTAATATGTGCATGCCTTTTGCCTCCTCATCTCCTAATCTGGGAACCACCTTACTGGGGGAGGTAGGAGAAGCAGCCACTTCATTTCTTGTGTTCTTTATAATACAGATTGTATGGACTATATAAATCAGCGAGGATACTTTCCTGGTCCAATGACTGAGTCATAGATAGCAAAGAAACTTAAACAAAAAAGGCTTCCAGGAACTGGGTACTTTGGACGTGAGGAAAGAATAGAAAGAACCAGAAAAATGGTAGACTAGGATCTGGACTTAGGCTGTTGGGACTCACCTCTCCAGAGTCCCCACTCTCAGACAGGACTCTGTTACACACTCAGGCTTGTCTTCAAGGGATAAAGAAGATGGCTGCTGGGTCTTCCATGAACGCTCTTTCAGTTCTGTGGCTCCAACTGATGCATGCTTCTCTCTTCCACCCACTTGCTTCCCTTCGGACCAGTCATTTGGATCCCAGCATTCACACAGTGGCTCACAACCGTCACGATGAGAAGTGAGTCCTGACAGCCAAGATGCTGTGCTGAGCAGGGCCCAAGGCTAGGCTGATAGGGAACCAGGACCCAGCTAGACACCCATGGAGCTTACAAGGGAAACTCCCCAAAGAAAACAGAGACCATTACCCAGAGGAGGCAAGTTGGAGTGAAATGCTGGGGAAATATGAAGTGCAGTTGACACGGTGCCCAGTAATAGAGGTTGGGTAGAATAAACTGCACATAAAGCAGTACTGTGCAACCTTCAGAATATGATGCTCCTTGGGCTGGGGAGATGACTCTGCAGATAAGGGAGCTTGCCATCAAGCCTGATGACCTACTGTGTTTAATCCCTGAACCCACATTGTGGAGGGAGAGGAACGACTCTCAAAGCTTGTCCTCTGGTCTCTGTATGCACACCTTTGTTCATGTGGGCACGTGTGCATGCCCACGCAATAAATAAGGAAATGTAAAATACAAACCTTTTCAATAACATTAATTTTAAAAATGCTTCTTAGGCCAACGATGGTGCCCATACATGATAGCCCAGCATTCAGAAGGCTATGGGGGAAGGATTTTAAGTTCAAGGTCAGCTTGGACTATATTGTAAGGCTCTATCTCAAACATTAAAAGAAAACTTAAAGTCAGAAATATTGTTTTATAGGGCTGGAGAGCTGGTTTAGCAGTTAAGAGCTATGGATGCTCTTCCAGAGGACCAGAGTTTGACTTCCAGCATTCACACAATGTATCCCATGGAATAGGAGTTACACACAGTTGAGAACCAATGCCCTCTTCTGGCCTCTGCTCCCTGGTGAAAACAGCAATTGTCAAAGTACTATCTGTAAGCCACTTACTGACAGAGAGGCAAGAACATAGAGAGAGGTTCCTGTGTGGTACATCTGTGTGTACTTGGGAAGCCTGAGCTCCGTGGAATTGGAGGATTGAGAAGCCCACTGTATTCAGACACAGCCCCACAAACAAGGCTTTGTAAGGGAACTGGGAAGCTGGGTTCAGTGAAGGCAATCCTGGCCAAATCTCACTCCAGTTCACCTTTGAATGAGAGGGACTCAGTTTACTGTACTGCCCACCTGTGGAGAAACGTGTTTCTTTCCAGGAGCAAGGACTGTTTTCTTAATTTTGTTTTATTTCATATACAAAATGATGCTGGGCTGCTGGGCATTCAATTCAAAACTATAACATCTGCAGGCTTGGTTACAGCTCAGTGACAGAGTGCCTGCCAATCATGTAGAATATCCAAGATTCCATCCCAGTGCCAAAAAAATATAGTATAAAATGTGCTCAGTGTGGTGTCAAACACCTGCAATTCTAGCTACTCTGGAGGTTAAGACAGGGTAATTTCAGGTTTCAGGCTAGCTTGGACCATATAGTGAGACTCTACCTCAAAGTAGTGTTTTATTTATATTTACTTATCTATGTGAGGGGCAGCTGTGGTAGGGAACATGTTCCAAACATGTTATTTAAAGTCAAAGGACAACTTTCAAGAGTGAGTTCTCTCCTTCCACCATGTTGGTTTGGAGATTGAAATCAGGTCATCAGTCTTGGTGACCAGTCGTCTCGCTGTCTGAGCCTTCTCACCTGCCCTCAAATACAATTTTCAAATGGGGTAGGGGGAGCATCGAGGATGTACCTCAGCAGTAGACAGCTTACCTCACATGTACACAGCTATAGGTTGATCTCCGTACCACTCTAACAACAAAAACAAAAATTAAGAACAACACAAAACATAATGTATAGCAAAAGAAGAAAACAGCAACTGTTTCCTTTGTGAAAATAGGAGATAGTCAGTATCAAACTCAGAGACAACCTAGATATTACCTGTAGGTTGATATCAAGGTGATACATGATTGGACAGTAGAGAGGAAGGTGAAGAAAAGTCCAGGAAAGTGGAAGAGGAGGAGTAGGTGAGAGATTCGGGAGGAGGCAACATGGAAGCAGATGTGGATGTTTCTCTTGGTGCATCTCTATAAGAATAAAGTTGTTATAAATGTTTTATAAGGGATGGAATTGTACAAGATCATTTGACTTATCTAGGTGGGCAAATGATATTATACCAATTGGATCAGAGTATTTTGGTGTGTTCTTTGATGTGACAACTTAATTGAGATCAAAGGGTGTGGTAGTGGAATGCACAAAGCCCTACACGGAGTTGGGAGGGGTGTGTGCAAGACTTGGCAACAACACACCAAGGGGAAGTGAGTGAAAGCAACACCCCAGGGTGGGTGGAGTGAACTGTGGTTTCTAGTTCAAAAGAAGTTGGTGTCTGTGAGTACTTAGAGGCAGTGTGGAGCCGCTAAGATACAGATACCCCACAGTGCCATGTGGCCCAATGAAAGCCGGTACTAGCAGGATAAAAGGTTATACTTTTAATATTTACCACTACATTACCGCTACCAAAGGAAGACTCTAAGATATATAGAAATCGTATATGTGAAAAGATCTAATGAAAAATATCGATCATGTGCATGAACAGGTAGGGAATTTCAAAAACAAAGATGGAAGTTGTAGAAATTCTAGAAAATAAAAACACAGGTGGGAGTAAGGCCATGGGTTCTACCTCAGCTGGAAGAAAGAGGAGGAGGAAGAGGAAGAAGGGTTGGAAGAAGAGGAAAAGGAAACAGTAATACAATATAAGAGATGAACAGCTTCCACGAGCCCACTAGAACATCTGGCTCACGAAACAATCAGTTACGGAAAATGTAAGGCCAAACATCCAAAAGAAACTATCCAAAGTTAGTGAGGAAGAACAGAAGAAGAAACATTGAGCAGAGTCCCCATGTGCCGCAGGGCAGAGCCATCAGTAGCCTGTAAGAAGCTTGGTGGAAGAGAGAAAGAAGCAACAAAAGAATGTTTAGGGACTGAGGATGTAGCTCAGTTGGTAGAGTGTTTGCTGGTTCAGTCCCCAGACTAGGGTAAAACTGGATCTGTGGCAAATGGCTGCGCTTAGTTACAGCACCCAAGAGGCATAGGCAGGAGGGTCAGGAGTTCAAAATCATCCTCCTTTATTTACATAGTGAGTTCAAGACCAGCCTGGGAAATGTGAGGCCCTGTCACTTAACAATAAATAAATACAATATTTGAAGAGCGAGAATCTTCTAGATTTAACAAAAGATGTTAAACCAGTCAAGAATCACAGAGACTTTCTTTCTTTCTTTCTTTCTTTCTTAATTAATTAATTAATTAAATTTAATTAATTAAAAATCTTTTATAAAGACAGTGATTGTTTTTGCCATAAAAAGGAAAGGAGCCAAGGGGCATCCAACAGATAGTGAGGGAGGAGGGGACCAGGAATCCATTCAGGAGAGCTGGTAACTGTTGCCATGCAACTGCAGGGAGAGGTGGAAGGGGGAGACATAAAAGGTCAACAATTCCACAAAAGTTGAAATGTTGAGGGGGGACAACTCCCAAAGACCCTGGAGTACACAGGAGGTGAGGGTGACGACAGCAATCCTTTCCTTCATGGAGGACAGGGAGGAGCCCCGCCCTGCTGCAGACTCTGGAGACTCCATGTTGTGGCTGGGGGACTGAGGAGTCCCCAGAGAACATTACAGGAAGGCATCACACCATTCTCGAAGGCACCCAAAGCGGTCCCGGCACTGCTTGGCATTGGCACCACATGTGTCTTTTAGCCATTCTCGAAAGAGGTCTTCATCTTTCATTAGCAACAGAAACGAGCCAAGGACCACATAAGCCTTGTCAAAGCCCCTTTCCTCCAGCTTCTTGCCTAGGACTTCACCAATTCTGGCCAGGCTCCCCACTGGCTTTCCCCCCATAGGCTTTGCCACAAAGTCTTGGTGCTTTTGGGAGGTTGTCATCTTGATCAGACTTAACCGGCAGCTCCGGCTCTGGTAACCGCTTCTTACGCCATTTGGCCACTCCCACCAATACCTCAAACGTTCTTCTCACAGAAACTTTCAAAGATAAATATAAAAATAAAAATATACCTAAACACATATTTAAACTGTTGAGAAAGAGAGAGAGAGAGAGAGAGAGAGAGAGAGAGAGAGAGAGAGAGAGAGAGAGAGAGAGGAAGGAAGGGAGGGAGAGAGAGAGAGAGAAGGGACGGAGGGAGGGAGGGAGGAAAGAAATCCCAAAGGTGATCATGGAAGACAGACATGCTACAGATATATATATGAAGATATGATGAACCCAAGCTATGGCCACAGGATCAGGATGGGCAGCAAGATGGCTTCTGTCAGTATGGTTGGGCGGGTAGTGAAACCATTAATAAGATTTCCTAACAGAAGAGGTAACAGTGCCTCAGAAGCTTTGGGATCTGCTGTACTACTGTCAAATATCTCTGTAATCGCACAACATGCTAAAGGAAGTGTGTCCCCAGATTTTCTGATGTAACAGGGGCCATCAGACACAGCAGAAATAATAAAAACATCACCTCAGAAATATAAAAGTAAACCTTGTCTCTGGAAGAAATGAAGTTTGTCTAGTAGAGAGGTCCAGAGCTTCACTGTGGCTGCTGTTCCTCCTCAGATAGAAGGGTTATCATATTAAACAACCTTAATAAACGTGCTGTGAGTGTAATGAAGTGTAGAAATTCCACTTGTATCTCCTGTGTTGTGTGTCTTGGTCAGCTTTCCCACAGTGTGACTTGTACACGTAGTAAAGTCGACATTTTTAAATGATAACCTGTTAACTTATTCTTGATTATGTAGTATTACCAGTGATGAGCTATTAAAAGCACATAATATTAAAAAGAAAAGAAGACTTTAAGCTACCCAATGCAACTGACTAACCTATATTACCATTTCCATGAAAAACAACATAAGCAAAAAAACCCATGTTAATAACATTAAAATGATAAGAGAAAAGAAACTTGGAAATTCTGTGTATCTTCCTATAGCTAGAGGAAGAAAACTTATTTTGTCTTATGTGTGTTGATGTTTTGCCTGTCTGCATGTCTCTGTGGTACATCTCTGCCTGTGGTACATGGAAGCCAGATGAGGGTGTCATATCCTCTGGGACAGCAGTTACAGATGCTGATGGGCCACCATGTGAGTGCTGGGAACTGAATCCAGGTCCTCTGCAAGATCAGCCAGTGCTCTTAACCCTTGAGCCATCTCTCCAGCCCAGAAAAACATTTTTCTTTTAAGACAGGAAAAAAAAATAAGAAAGAGGAGGAAAAGGAAAGGAAAGAGGGGATTTATTGCTAACAACAATGTTAAAGAAAACACTGAAGAGAGAGAGAGAGAGCAATATGCAGGTTTTGGGCTAATCATGGCCCAAAGATCAAATGTAGCCTGTCGCCTTTTTGTAGTAAAGTGTTTGATAGAACCGGTAAGAATAACTCCTCTGTATATACCTATGGCCTCTTTGTGCACGACATTAGACTAGGTCAGAAGCGGCTCTGCAGGGCTGAGTGCAGAGATGGTAGGTATGAGCCACTACAGCAGACCCTAACTACCATCATCTATTGCTCTGTTAGTCAGAGCAAATTGCTCCTTTGTCTGTGTCCCCCAACTTCAGTACCTTGTGAGTCTGACACAGCATGGCCATTTTGTCTTGTCATCTGTCATGAGCATTACTCTTTCCGCACTCACACTATGAAGCCCCTCAGAGTGACAACCACTGTTTTTCCATATGTTGTTCCCTAGCCCAAGACTCACTGTGGCATCTAAATGGAGAACATGGGGTATGGCTGGTTGTGTGTGTGTGTATTGTGTGTGTATGTGTGCATTTGTGTGTGTGCTTTTGTGTGTGTGTGCATTTGTGTATCTGTGTGTGTGTGTATATGTGTGTGTCCTACTTTCTGTCTGTCTTTCTGTGTCATTCACAGTTATCCCTTCTACTTCTGCTCCTACGAACCTGCTTAATAGCCTGTGTGTTTGGAGCTCTTGCTTGCTGATGAATTTATGACTGCTCGTGTTGTAACAGTTCATTCTGATAGTTAACATTAGATACTGTCCTCATTTGAGTCTCCATTGCTGTGAAGAGACACTGCGACCAAGGCAACTTTTATAAAAGACAACATTTTATTGCAGCTGGCTTACTGATTTTGAGATTCAGTCTCTTAGCATCGTGCCATGGCATGGCAGCATCTAGACAGGCTCGGTGCTGGAGGAGCTGAGAGTTCTACACCTTTACAAAGGCAAACAGGAGAAAACTGGCTTCCAGGCATCTAAGGAGGAGGATCTCATTGCCCACTCCCACAGTGACACACTTCCTCCAGCAAGGCCACACCCACTCCAAGAAGGCCACACCCACTCCAAGAAGGTCACACCCACCCCAAGAAAGCCACACCTCCTAAAAGGGCCACTTTCTGGGCCAAGCATATTCAAACCACTACAGCATGTATTACCAGAGCTCAGAGAGGTGCCATGTCTCCATAGCTGGCTGGAGTTACTCAAACCACCACAGACACTCTAGACTAGAATGTGGGGAGAATGCAGCTTTTTCTCTCAGTTAATTAGTAATGGAAATGTGGTACAATGGTAAAACACATTTTTCTAGGTCCCTGCCATGGGGGTCGGTGATCTATTGTTCTAAGAATTTGGATCTTGCACAAATTCTCAGGCAGAACTTGTGTTGCTGGTCCAGGGATGGTGCTGTAATGCTGAGTGTAAGAGGGAGCAGTGTCCAGAAAGGCTCCTGGAGTTTAGATCGGAACTGGAGTTTGGATCGGAAGTCTTTGGAAAGCCCGCCTCTCCCTCTCCTACAGCCAACAGAGAGAGGCCAGGAAACTGTTTTCCATCTGTTTCCCCCAGGACGCCTCTGAGCTTATTATCCTTATTATCAGCAATTTTAGAGTGGGACTCTGCTTCCCAGAGGGAAATGAAAATAGTAACCATGTGGCGTGGAAGAGACTAGGTGCCAGAATTAATGAACCCTCCGTGGAATGAGTCCAGATGTATTTTTCTTTAATGGGAAAGAGAGTTACTTCAAAACCATCAAGGGTTTTTTCAAGGTCTTATTGTGTGCAATTTTCTTCTGAAACACACCCATGTAAACGATGGTGCATAGTAAAACAATGAATGCTATATTTAATCCACACCTTAGGGCCTTTGGTTCACCTCTGAAGACCCAGAATGTGACTCAAATGTATACTTTACAAAGCTTTCCCCTGGGCAATGTTTGGAGCCAAGATGGACTGTGTTTGGCTATTTCTGTCTCCCAAGAATTGTATTGTAATTGGCACCTGGATGCTTTCAATTGATATTGGTACAACTGTGCACACACAGGTACACACACATGCATTATGTGTGTGTGTGTGTGTGTGTACGCTCATGCATATGACTGGCTATGCATGACATAAGTGTCCTTTCAGAGCCTCGTTAAGTAAACTCTGGGGACGTTGTTTCCACCATCCGAGATATGTCTCCTAAGTCCCTTGCCACATACTCACAGCAGGCAGAGCAGACAATGCTTACACTCACTAAACACAGAGCCCTGGAGATTCTCCCTGGAGGCGCTGATTGATTTGGGCACAAGGGAAAACTATTGCACCCAATTAACGTTTTGATATACGCCAAGCAAATTCTCAAATAAACGCTTGCTGACTACAAATAATCTTCCTTGTAATCAGATATAAGGGTTAAAAGAAAACATGAAATTGAACTTGTTTTTTTTCTTCTTCCTAGAATATATTCCAGAGTTTCTGGTTTGGGCTTTTGTAAAATGCTGTGATCAAGCTTGGCACATCTAGCCAAGGCCCCCAGCTCCTTTCTCTAAATACACCCTTTCATCCTATATCGTCCTGGTTCTGCTCTCCAGCAACGACCCAAGGGAACCTTCAGGAGGCGTGGTTCGGTGAAAGGAAGTGAGTTATTTGATTTGGGAGCATGCTCTTGGAAGCAATAACGACCTCATGCCCTCTCTGCCTCTGTCTTCTGACTACCATGGTGGAGGCTCAAGTGCTTAACCACAGGTTCCCCAGAGCGATGTGCTGCTTACCCCCAGGCCCAAAATATGGACTAAAACCTCTGAGCCCAGGAATCAAAATTAATCTTTCCTCTGTATAACTTGTTGTTCCCAGGGATGTTGTCACGGCAATCGATACCTCACTGACACATATACAAAGCCTTTTTTCTCTCTCCCTACCCGTCCTTCCTGGGGTGTCCACAAAAGACGGATGTTTACACGGCTTTTAACGCCAAGAGGGCCAATCCTGCTCCTTAGGAGCTTCAAATGTGCTTCAATAGTTAAGTGCCACATTGCATGGATTCAGCTCAGTACTTTCCGATCAACTACGGTTACTGTCTAATCAGTACCTATGTGGGATTTGAATCAGAGGACCCCCACCCCCCTCCGCAGACTGCTTTTAGTTTGAATCCAACTGCAGTTGAAATAAACTTCCGAACATGGGAGCTCCAGTGGGCCCATGAAAAAGGTGCAGTCACAGCACCAGCATGTGATAAAAACACATGAAAAGTCCCTGGGTAAGCCTTGGTTTTCTCTGTTCCGCTCTGCTTGGGGAAGCACCCAGGCCCAGGATGACCACATTCGCTGTAGGAGACCAAGTGGCCTCCTGTGGGGTCTGCTGTCCACTCTACTACGAACACCTCTGATTGTTTTTAATCTCTTCTGATCTACTCTAAAGTCTCTCTTTAAGGGCACATATCAGACATTATCTGCCTGGAATTTGGTGGGGGGAAATGTCTAGTTAAGGGGCTGGGGAGATGGCTCAGTGGTTAAGTCTGGGGAGATGGTTCAGTGGTTAAGAGCACTGCCTGCTCTTCCAGAGGTCCTGAGTTTACTTCCCAGCAACCACATGGTGGCTCACAACCATCTGTAATGGAATCCCATGCCCTCCTCTAGTGTGTCTAAGAAGAATGACAGTGTACTCACATAAAATAAGTAAATAAATCATTTTTAAAAGCATCCAGTTAAGTAATTTCAAGTGAGGCTGAGTCTAACCCTCTTCCCGGCACATAGTGCATGTAAACTAAATTGAGAGGCCTTTGCACACTGTTGGTGAGAGTGCAAATTAATACAACCATTATAGAAAACAGTACCGATGCCTGAACACATTAAGAACGTAATTTTTAAAATGAAATGGCCACGTAGGCTAGAAACCTTACTACTCTAGAGAGGAAGTGAAGCCATTGTCCAAAGAGATGACACTGCCCTGTTCTCACTGTCACAACATCTACCAAAGGTGTTGGAAGAGTCCGTCACCTGGAGGTCAGTAAGGACAGCGCACACTCTGCAGCAGCGCTGCACTGGAGAGTGGTGACTTACGTGAGTTAAAGAACACACAGGAAGACAAGAGCCACACGATCTCACACACACTCATACCCATGATGGCTTAGAAGTTGGGAGTGGAGCGGTGGCCACTTTCCTTTGCACAGTCATGGGCTAGCCCCATCCCCCATCACAGGAGGCTCCACTCTAGACCTTTAGAGGAACCGCCATGATGTTTTACATAATGGTTACGCTGATCTCCATTCTCAGTGAACAGGGGAAGTGGCAGGGAGCAGGATGCAGGGGAGTACATTAATGGACATAAAGTTGCAGCTAGACATGGAGCATGGAGCTCCGCTGCTCTACGGTGCTGTGCTGGGTGTCAGCATTTGGATTTAACTAAAGCCCAGGCAGCCAGGTTCACCTGCGAGAAAGGCTTTCTGTTGTTGTTGTTGTCTTTTATTTTTTTTTTTTTTTGCTTTTCAAAATTTATCTGAACTGGGAAGACCCACTTTTAATCTGGATCATTTGAGCGGGAAGCTCCATCTTTAATCTGGGCCAGACCTTCTGCTGGCAGCCTACTTAACTGACGTGGAAGGAGCTCTCTTGGCCTGCTTGCCTTCATTCTCACTGCAAGTCCGTTCCTTTGCTGGGATCAGAGCTGCTTCTTCAGGATTCTGTCATACACTGAAGAGCAGCTGATACATCAAGCCTCACGGACTGAAGAGCTATGGATTCTTAGACCTTCCATTGGTGGGCAACGACTGTTGAACTAATTGGACCACAGCCTGTAAGCCATTCTCTATGTGTATGGACTATGTATCTATACATCTATATAGATTTATAGATATATATGTGTGTATGGGTGTGTATTCATATGTACTCATGAAAACACACACACAGATATTCTGTCAGTTTTGTTCCTTTAGAGAACCCTGATGTATATACACTGTTGATGTATATACACTGTATTCAATAATACAGTGTTTCAGGTGACAAAAGGAAAAGGTAGACGTTTCCTACAGTTCCACTATTAAAGAAATCAAGTGTTCTACGAGACAGAGGTGTCTGATATAAGTATTCCAGAATGTAGAGTAGTTTGTACAGTTTTATCTATCAATTTTACTTTTGAATGAAATACTGAGCAGTGTCAAGAGATGCTCTGTAAAGGAGCTGGTTCACATGGTTTTGTTCTGGGTGTCAGGATTCCAGATTCAGCTGGGAGAAGAGGGAGTGTGGTGGAGGCACACACCTTTAATCAAAGCACCAGGGAGACAGAGGCAGAAGGATCTTTGTGAGGTTGAGGCCAGTCTGGTCTACAAAGTAAGTTCCAGGATAACTACGGCTACAGAGAAATCCTGTCTCAAACACACACACACCACCACCACCACTACCACCACCACCACCAACAACAACAACAAAAACAAAAAACAAAAAGAGAGAGGGGAGAGGAGGGTGGGATGGGAAGAACAACAGGGTTCTGGCATCAGAGTTATATCGTATTTATATATATCATATTATCTGAAAGGCCTTTTCTACTGGGACTTTTGTAAAAATATATTTACAGGACACGAATTACATCAATTCTGTGTCATCATAGTCTTGTGCTATGGAGTGGATAAGTCGGTCTATATTACTTATTTTTCTTGTTGCTGTAACAAAAGCAACTGAAGGAAGGAGGCTGGATGTTCCAGGGTAGTCATGGTAGCTGCATGTTGCAGCAACTGGTCACACTGTATCTGTTAGGGAGGCTGAGGGGGGAGAGGAGGGAGGAGGGGGATCGTGACTGCTGGTGCTCAACATGCTTTCTATTTTTTATGTAGTCCAGTCTCCCCAGCTCATGGGATGATGTCACTCATGTGTAGCAGGGGTCTTCCCACCTCCCCTCACTCAGTCACAGACTCACTCACAGATGAGGCAAAATATTTCTTTCTAAGATCACTCTGGATGTGGTAAAGCAAACTGGTTAAACTCATTCCTACAGGCCACTAGATGCCTAAAGAATAGGACTTCCCAGACAGTAAGCTCTGAAACCATCACCAAAAATAAAAATTTTCTTTTCACTATCTCAGGTATGGTGCTATTTGGTTATGTTGACAGAACACCGACAGACACTGTGCATTGCCTTAGGTATAATTGTTGTATGTACTCAATCTGCAATTATTATTCAGATGTACTATTATACATTTCCAATTTATCCTTAGTGGCGTTGAGCACTTGGGATTTCTGGAATAAAACAATGGGTTAGAAGATGCCTTCATATAAAATGCTGGCTGAAAAGAGTCAGGATGCTGACCATGGTGGTGCACACCTTTAATCTGAGCACTCTGGAAGTACAGGCAGGCAGATCTCTGGCCTAAAAAGCAAGTTCCAGGATGGCCAGAGCTGCATAGAGAAACCTTGGTTCAAAAGAGAAAGGGGAGAGAGAGAGAGAGAGAGAGAGAGAGAGAGAGAGAGAGAGAGAGAGAGAGAGAGAGAGAGAGAAGTTGGGACAACAATGAATAGATTGCTCTTTTTAAAAATGCATGTGAGGACAGAGAGATGGCTCAGCAGTTAGCACTGGCAACTTTTTCAGAGGATCTATATTCTACTCCCAGTATCTATGTAGAAGCTCATAACTGTCCGTAACTCCAGATCTTGGGTATTCAAAACCCTTTTCTGGCCTCCACAGACATCAAACACACATGTGGTAAACAGGCATACATGCAGGAAAATCATCCATGCACATAGAGTAAAATTATATATATAACAAGCAAGTTTCCAAAATCTTTGGAAACACTTTCCAAAATCTCTGGGACATAATTAAGAGATAAAAATCTTCCATCCCTAGAAGAATGAACTAAACTAAAATCATAGAAAATCTGTTCAATGAAATTATAATTAACATTTTTCTAAGTCTAGAGAAAGAAATCAACATTCAAGTTCAAGAGCTATATTTTAACAGTAAAATACCTGCATCAGATTTTATTATATTCCAAAGGAAATGAGAAAATGCATTTTCTCAAAGACAATGGGCTCTTTTCATAACCTTAATTTATATAGCCCGGTCTTTAATGTACTCAGTTTCATGAAACTCTTTGCTGTTAGATACCATGTGTGGTGGTTTGAAAATGCTTGGCTCAGAGAATGACATAGGAGGTGTGGCCTTGTTGGAGGAAGTATGAAACTGGAAATGGACTTTGAGAACCTCCTCCTAACAACCTGGAAGAGACAGTCTTTTACTAGTTCCCTTCAGACAAGATATAAAACTCTCAGCGCCTCTTCCAGTGCCATGCCTACCTAGACACTGCCATGCCCCCACCTTGATGATAATGGGCTGAACCTCTGAACCTGTCACCCAGCCCTAATTAAATGTTGCCTTTATAAGAGTTGCCTTGGGAACAGCAGAGATCCAGGGACACAGGCCTGGTGAGAAGGCATTCCCAGTAGCCGGGGATCAGGAGATCCAGGGACACAGGCCAGGTAAAAGGAAGAGGCAAGAACCAATCACTGACAACAAGACCACGTATAATCACAGACAACAAGATGGCAAGAGGAAAGCAAAAGAACTTACCCAATGGAAACCAAGATAACCTGGCAACACCAGAACCCAGCTCTCCATCACAGCAAACAGCGGAATGCCAAACACTCCAGAAAAAGAAGACTCAGACCTGAAATCATATCTCAAGATGATGATAGAGATCCTTAAACAAAAACAGGAGGAAAAGCATAAAGAATTAGAAGCTTTTAAAGAGGAAACAAGAAAAATACTCAAAGAACTCAAAGAACTAGAGGAAAACAGAAACAAAGAGATAAAGGATGGAAGAAGGAATTTAAAATGGAAATGGACACAATAAAGAAAACACTAAAAGAGACAACCCTAGAGGTAGAAAACCTAAAAGAGATGCTCCAACATACAACAAAGATACATGCACCACAATGTTCATAGCAGCTCTATTTATAATAGCCAGAAGCTGGAAAGAACCCAGATGTCCTTCAGCAGATGAATGGATACAAAAATTGTGGTACATTTACACAATGGAGTACTACTCAGCTATCAGAAAAAATGACCGTATGAAATTCTTAAGAAAATGGATGCATCTAGAGAATATCATCCTGAGTGAGATAACACAGTCACAAAAGAACAGACATAATATGCAGTCACTGATAATTGGATACTAACCCCAGAAAGCTCTGAACACCCCAGAAACAACTCACAGACTGTGTGAAGTTCAAGAAGAATAAAAAAAAAAAAAAAAAACCGTTATGTTTACTCCTTACACACTAAGAAATTCTTGACTAATTCTAGGTTAGATCCTGTTTACATGTACTTTATGCTCATTGTAACTAGTAAGATCTTAATTGGAACTAGTAAGATATATCAAACCTTATATATAAAAAAACCAAGGAATGACAAAAATGTATTCGTATACTGTAATGCAAAAATACTTAAAATTTGTACATTTATCTTTGTTTTTTTAAAAAATAAAGTTCTTCAATTAAAAAAAAAACAAAAAAGATTTGCCTTGATCATGGTATCTGTTCACAGCAATGGAAACCCTAACTAAGAAAGCATGTGTGTTTCGTGGGGACTGGAGATTGGACTTTCTTTAAAAAAAAAAAAAAAAACAAAAAACAAAACAACAACAACAACAAAAAAAAACAAAAAAACAAAAAAACAAAAAAAAAAAACAGAAAGCATGTTTAATTAGCTGGTCCAAGAATGGTAGGCGGATTCTGTGGAGTGAGAATTAGAAGGGAGGGGCTCTGTAACCATCTGGCATCTGTTCGATGTTGTATCTGTGGTTAGAAATGTACATAATAGGAACGCCAGGGATCTTCCGGATTCTTCTTTTGAGATCACGGTCAACTGTGGCCACAATGTAACACTTGTGCTGAGTCACTCTCTGTACCAGGCAGTCATCGGCATAGGTTCCTTGGTGTGTGCATGGCAATCGGTCAAATCATGGATACACACGGTACTTGTGTCCCAATTTCTCAATTTCAGCCATCACACAATCAGTTATACAAGGAATACACGTGGCATACAGACAGTCCATCACTGACTGCACTAAGTCCAATTTGTCCTTAATGGAAAAATTGATGAAGTTGGTATCCACAAGGATGTGGTAAGGCGGACCCAGCTGTGTATTATACTGGAAGAACAAGCAGGAAGGATGCTGGGGGACTTCTCTTTCCTTCAGCACACTCAGATCTTTCTTTTCTTTCTCTTTAGGCTTTAACCTATCCTTTTCTTTAAGTGGCTCATCTCTGAGACTAAGCATTCGCTTCATAGTCGCATATTTCCTTGTTTTCTTTTGCTTCCCCATGTTCACGCCACACTTCTGTTTCTTCCGGAATCGCTCCGAGATTGGACTTTCATTATTACTTTGCACTTTGTGTGCACATCTTGCTTGATGGGAGGATTATACATCCAGCTCACAGGAAAATGAAATGGGAGTCAAGGGAAAACAAAACCAAAAAAACTAGCTTGTGTCTTAAAATAGACTTCTCCAGATGCATTTTAAAGTAGCTAACAGTTGTCCCTAACCCTTATCTAGTTTCTTCTCTCTGGCACTCTCTTGAGACTTTTTGAAACTCAGGTGGCAGCACAAGACATTATATCCCCAAAGGGAGAAGTGTTAGTTTACCTCATGCTGCTCATTCTGGATGCAATAGACAGATCCTTAAGCCTTTTCACTATTTGTGTTATGATGACTGAGGGGAGTTTAAATCAAACTGGCAGGTTGAGAATAATGAAAACACACGAAGAGCCCTGTAGGTAATAAATATCACTAATCTACCTGTTTCAGCTCAGTGATATTTATTATCTAATAAAACCCCAGTCCATTTTTTTTCTTCAGAACTGATGCTTGTTTGAGTGGCTGCTGGATAGTTCTTCCACTTTCTATCAGCTGCTCTTTTGAAAAATCCACATTAAAATTGATTACCAAGGAGCCCCTTACCTTTGTCAGTATTTGAAGCCCTCCCCCTTTATAGAGAGATTTTAATCCAGCAGCATGGCTGCTCTTATCATATCCAAAGACCTTCTAGGTCTGTGTGATCTGGCTGGAAGGCAGACACACCTTTAATCCCTCTGGCTGGAATCCTTCAGCTCACATCCTTAATCCTAAATAATGATGTCAAATTGAGGGGCAGACAAAATGATGAATAAGAGAAAGATTTGACAGAATAAAGATTTCACAGAAATAGGACATGCTCAGCTCTCAGGAAAAAAGCAACTGAGCAGCTCAGGGAGAGAGTCTGTTCAGTCAGTTGAGTTCAGTGCAGTGGAGCTGAGACAGTCAGCAGGGAGTCAGTGCAGTGGGTGCAGTGTAGTGTAGTTTAGACAGTCAGCCGGGAGTCAGTGCAGTGGGTGCAGTGTAGTGGAGCTGAGACAGTCAGCCGGGAGTCAGTGCAGTGGGTGCAGTGTAGTGGAGCTGAGACAGTCAGCCGGGAGTCAGTGCAGTGGGTGCAGTGTAGTATAGTGGAGCTGAGTTTGTTCATGGGTTCATGCAACTCAGTGCAGGTCAGCAGAGGTAGTTTAAGCCAGAGAATAAGAAAGAGCAAGAAGATTAGAACATATTGTTGGAGTCAGTTTTAGGCCAAGCAGAACAGTTCAGTGAGATGCTGAGAGAATCCAGATTTGAATTAGTCAGCTTGGAGAAGAGTTTGAGCCAGAACATCTGAGTTTAACCAGCCAGTCAGAGTTCAGGAAGAACTAGAAAAGGTGAGCTTGTTCAGTAGTAAGTCTCCAAGACGACAATTATATGAGGTAAATAAATGATACTTTTATACCCTTTCTAGCATAGCTTGGCTCTTGGCCCTGTAAGCTAATCCTGGAAAAGATGTACCTTGTGATTATCCAGGTAAGTAACATTCATCTCAAAGTCAACCACAGCCTCCTCTAGTGAGAGTATCACATTTGTGTACAAATCATGCCTTTCCCTTCAAATATTTGGTGCTCGGCAACTTCAGTTTGGAAACATTGTTCTCTGGGTTTCCGTTTCTCTAATAAAGGGGTTCCCCCATTATATCTATCACCCCGGATTCTATTTCTTCTTTTAGCGTTTGATCTTCATTCACTAGTTTGATATTAGGAGGCTCACTGCAAACCACCCCTGGGGTCATTTGGAAGCACACCAGGCACAGCTGTGAGGCTTAAACCTGCCTCCTGTCAACAGTTGCATTTCTGCTTCCCAGGAGCCTGTCTGGCTACAGGCTTGTTTCTCAGTATTTCCACAAAAATCTCCTCCATATGTTTCTTCCAAAGTGCCATCTAGATCTATGATGGTATCACTTCCTCTTACACTGTATCTGTCCTGAAGACAAGGGTTTCCTCTAAGAACCAGCATTAAAAACAAGAAAAAAAAAATGCCAATTCACACACTATGGCAAATCCAGCAAAAATACTAAAATCAAGGAGAGCCCGGTGTGATAGATACATTTTGAGACATAAATAGCAGTAACTGAGAATTGCTGTGTCCAGTGAAGTTATGTTTTAAAATCGATGAAGAAAGAAGAACATTTCAGACAAGCACAACCTGAAGCAATCCCTGAGTACCAAGCTAGCACGGTGCACGGTAGAAGACACATGGAAGAAATCCTAAGCACAGAGAAGAATAAAAGTCACAATCCCAGGAATGTGACAAAGAAAAACTTCTGATCAAGAATAGACAAGTAAAGGGGAAATAGGAAATAACCAGTTGTTCCTTTTCAACCCCATGAACCAAAACCCTCCGACATAACAGAAGTGATGCAAAAGAACAGACACCGATCTAACCAACCAACAATAAAAAGCAATTTTAAGAAAATTATAAGAAGCCAGAAACAGTGTTAAACTGTTTTAATCCCGGTACTTGGGAAGCAGAGACAGGCAGATATATCTGAGGCCAGTCGGATCTACACAGTGAGTTCAACAGGAATCAGCAATACCTCTAAACAAAGCTTTAAAAAACAGCAAAACCCTCAAAATATATATAAAAAAATTACTGGGTTAAAAACAAGATCCAACTGTTTGCTGTCCACATAAAATCCACCTCACACCTACAGAATAAAAGTAAAGGATAAAAGTATTATATCAAAAAAGAAGAAGAAGAAGAAGAAGCTGAAACCAAGTCAGAGTGCTTACACTGTTATCTGATGAAGTAGTTTTCATTGGAAAACTATTCAGGAGAGAGGTTTAAAAATATGTCATCATGGGGCTGGAGAGATGGCTCAGTGGTTAAGAGCACTGACTGCTCTTCCAGAGGTCCTGAGTTCAAATCCCAGCAACCACATGGTGGCTCACAACCATCTGTAATGGGATCTGATGCCCTCTCTTCTGGTGTGTCTGAAAACAGCAACAGTGTACTCACATAAAATAAATAAATAAATCTTTTAAGAATGCCATTACACATTAATAAAGAGAATAATTCATATAACAGATATAATGCCTGGGCATGGTGGCACACACCTTTAATTCCAGCACTTGGAACACAGATGCAGGTGACTCTCTGTGAGTTCAATACTATCTTAATCCACATAGTGAGTTCTAGGCCAACCATTGCTACATAGTGAAACCCAGACTGAAAAAAATAATGATTATGTCTTAGTTATGGCTTCAATTTCTGTGAAGAGGCACCATGACCAAGGCAACTCTTGTGATTGGCGCTGGCCTACATGTTGTAACCCACCATTGGAGCCTGGCCTTGTTTTCCCTTCCCCCGCTTGTTTTGCTAGAAACTCCTTCCTAGTATCCATTGTGGTTCTTAACCACGCCCCAGAGTGTTCCATCCAAGCTATCTCTACCCTGAGGAAATCCTGTTCTGTACACTCTTGACTGCACCTGGCCTCCCCAGGCTTTGTTGTTCATCTCATATAAAAGCAGTCCCGAGTAAAGCCTGGTTAGCATTCACCCATTATTGAGTGACCCCCATGTGTATGTGTGTGTGTGTGTGTGTGTGTGTGTGTGTGTGTGTGTGTGTGTATGTGTGTGTGTGTGTGTGTGTGTTTCTTTTTCAATACCCCAGGCCTCTGTCTGAGTCTAGGTGACAGTGGTGGCGCGGGCGACGTCACTACAAATTTAGAGGTTTAGTCCATTATCATCATGATGAGAAACATGATAGCATCCAGACAGACATGCTTCTGGAGAAGGAGCTGAGAGTTCTACATCTTGATCCACAGAAAACAGGAGACCGTGTGCCACACTGAGTGTGGTTTGAGCATAAGAGACCTCAAAGCCCTCCCCCATAGTGACACACTTCCTCCCACAAGACCACACCTACTCCAACACCTCCTAATAGTGCACCTCCTTGTGGGCCAAGCATTCAAACATATAAGTCTATAGGGGTCCGGCCTATTTAAACCACCACATCCCACTCTCTGTTCCTCCCTAGACTTGTAGCCACAACAATGCAAAATGCATTTTACTCCAGCTTCAGAAGTCCCCGTAGTCTATCCCAGTCTCAACAAGGTTTAAAACTTCCAAGTTCCAAAGTCTCTTCTAAGATTCGTGCAGTCTCTTAAGTGTGATCCCCTATGAAATAAAAGTAAGAAACAGATCACAAACTTCCAACATACAATGACACGAGATATATATTACTACCCCAAAAGGGAGCATAGCGAGGAATTACCAGGCCAAAGGAAGACTGAGAAACAGCTGGGCAAACTCCATGTATCTTCATGTCTGATGTCAAAATGTTTTGCAGATCTTCAACTCCTTTAAGCTTTGATGACTACAACACACATATTTCTCTTGGGCTGGTTCCACCCCCTGTTAGCAACTTCCCCAAAGCAGGTGTCCCACAGATGTCTAATATCTTGGGGTCTCCAAGGCAATATAGGCTTCACTCTTTACCTTCACAGCTTCACACAATGGCCTTTCACAGTTCCACACCATGGCCTTTCTGGGCCTCCATACAGGGTCACCCCTGCCACATGCTTGACCTTAATGGATTTCCTTAGTTGTAGATGGAGATTCCAAACCCCTGTCTTCTATTCTTGTCTCTAAAGCTACAGCCACATGGCTGAAGCTTCAAAGTTCTGCTGCTTGCTAGGAATGGAACACAGCCCCCTTATTCAATTATATCTTTACCAGCTTTCTGTTTTCAATGATTTTTTTTTCATAGCCTAAGCTTAGCTGTCCTGGAACTTGCTCTGTAGACTGACCTTGAACTCAGAGATCTGCATGCCTCTGTCTCCTGAGTGCTGGGATTGCACCACCACACCTGAACCTAAGCTTTTCTTTCATTCCTTTTCACAAGATGGACACTTAGCTGGGTAGTATCTTACCCCAAGGTCACTACTCCCTTAATTCCATTTAATATCTTTAATCTGCTTATTTCCTTGAAAACAGGATTTAGCTTCATTTCACTTCCTGTTGCCCATTTTCTCCTTGAACCATGTATTTTTTTCTTGCTCAGGTTGTTCAGTAAATAGAAATCAAAACACTCTTCATAAGAGCAAATCACAGGGCAGAGTATATAGTAGTCTGTTTCGAGATTTCCTTTAGCAATGTAATTAATCTAAATCTTTTCACCTTAGCTTCAAGCAGATTTTTTTTTGGAAACAAGGGCAAAAATCAGCCACATTCTTCACCAAAACATCACAAGAATAATTTCTAAGCAACATATTAAGATTCTCTGAAACCTCTTAAGTCAATTCAAATCACCTCAGCACCACTGTCTTCTGTGCTTCCACTACTATGGCCCATTAAGCCCTACTTAAAACGTTCCACTGCCTTCTTAATCCAAATTTCTAAAATCCAAATTCCTCCAAACAAAAGCATGTCAGGCCTATCACAGCAATACCCCAGTTCCTGTACCAACTTCTGTCTTATTAGGGGTTTATTGCTATGAAGAGACACCACAACCATAGCAATTCTTATAAAGAAAAACATTTAACTGGGGTTGGCTCAGAATCTCATAGGCTTATCAACAAGGCAGGAAGTATGGCAGCATCCAGGCAGACATCGTGCTGGGGAGTTGAGAGTTCTACATCTTGATTCACAGACAGTAGAAGAACTCTATTCCACACTGAGTGCATCTTGAACATAAGAGACTTCAAAGCCCACCCCCACAGTGACATGCTTCCTCCAACAAGGCCACACCTACTCAACAAGGCCATGCTTCCTAATAGTGCAACTTCCTGTGACTCAAGCATTCAAACACATGAGTTTATATGGGCCATGTCTATTCAAACCACTACAGATTACAAATATGCATTCATAGTTTTGATGTACTCAGTGCAATAAAACAAACTTTACTTAATGTAAAGGAACATATGATTCCATGAAAATTATAGTGGTGGTCTTAATATTTCACTCTCTGTAATAGATGATATGTGCAAAATAATTAAAACCAACCAACAGACTAAAAAAAATGTAGCATTAATCTGGACTATGGACAAAATGAACGTAACAAATACCTATAGAATATTCTATCCTCTGGCTATTAATGCATTATTATTATTATTAACATTCTTATTAGCTGGCTATGGAACTATGAAGTGGAAATTTTTAGTTCTTTGGAAAGTTAGTTATGTCAAGTGATATTTTTCTGGGGCACACAGGTGAAAGGAAATTTGGATGTAGCAGACATGTGTAAGGACACTTGAGGAAGGAATATAAATATGGCGCCACAGACAGTGGGAGAAAAGCACTAGGCATTGGTTTGGTTGGTTCCACCTTGTTATTCTTCGCTAAACAGATGCATGTATTGGTTTGCTTCACATAACGTTGTTGAGCTCAACTTGTGGTAACTCCAACACTGTGAGAAACTCCACCGAGAACTGCTCTCGAGGTTGTTGTGGCAGCTTGCTACTTCAGAGGCCTCGCATCAGGCTGGTTGGCAAGCCTGATGATTTCTCCAGGACTGAACTACAGTTGCCAGTTTGTGCCTGGTTTCTTCTTGCTGATAGGACTGGACTGTAGCCGCTGGCTCATGCCTGTTATCTACCTGCTTCAAGGACTGGGTTACAGCTGTTGAGTCGCATTCAGTGTTTGCTACAGGAATGAACTCCTGCCCAAGAGGATCAAGAACTATTGCTGAACAGGTTCACTTCCCCCATATCCTAATAACTTTTCTCTTCCACTACCTCTGCTGGGTGGTAGGCTAAAGGAAAGATTGAATTCTTATTAAAAGTAGGTTGCAAAAAACAAATGTATGCCTTCAGAACTGTCTCTCAAAAAGATCACATTGTAGACTCTAAAAGAAATATAAGAACTCAAGTTCAAGTGGATCAAGGACCTCCACATAAAGCCAGATACACGGAAGCTAATAAAAGAGAAAGTGGTGAAAAGCCTCGAATACATGGGCACAGGGGAAATTTTCCTGAACAAAACACCAATGACTTATGCTCTAAGATCAACAATCGACAAACAGGACCTCATAAAATTGAAAAGCTTTTGTAAAGCAAAGGACATTGTCAATAAGACAAAACAGCAACCAACAGATTGGGAAAAGACCTTTACCAATCCTACATCTGATAGAGGGCTAATTTTCAATATAAACAAAGAACTCAAGAAGTTAGACTCCAGAGAACCAAATAACCCTATTAAAAATGGGGTACAGAGCTAAAGAGAATTCTCAGCTGAGGAATCTTAAATGTCCAAGAAATACCTAAATAAATGTTCAACATCCTTAGTCATCAGGGAAATGCAGATCAAAATGACACTGAGTTTCCATCTCACACCAATCAGAATGGCTAAGATCAAAAACTCAGGTGACAGCAGATGCTGGCAAAGATGTGAAGTAAGAAGAACACTCCTCCACTGTTGGTGGAGTTGCAAGCTGGTATAACTACTTTGGAAATCATTTTGGTGGTTCCTCAAAAATTGGACATACCTGATGACCCAGCTATACAATTCCTAGACATATACCCATGAGATGCTCCAACAGATAACAAGGACACATGTTCCACATGTTCACAGCAGCCCTATCTATCTATCTATCTATCTATCTATCTATCTATCTATCTATCTACCTACCTACCTACCTAGCTAGCTATCTACCTACCTATCTATTTACCTTCCTATCTAATTTATTAAAGATTTATTTATTTATTTTATGTATGAATGTTGTACTGTGCAGTGGGGGCCCCACTCTGCTCCTCTGAGGGAAGGTAGCTCCACAGTGCAGGTCCCAAGGGAAGGCAGTTTCTGGGGCTCTCTGCCTGGCCTGCTTGAGTTCAGGCTGGAAGGCGTGGGAACAAATTCCAGCCAGTTGCTGTCAGGCTAGTGAACTCTGGCAGGCTATGGCCCAGCAGGGTGCTGAGATTAGAGCCCTGCCAGCCAGGCTTTGAACCCCCCACCCAGGCTGTCAGGAGGAGTGCAGGACCAGCAATAGGGCTCAGGAATAGAGTGTTCATAAAGAATGAAGGAGTCAGGACCACAAAGGAGCCAGGACAGAGGAGAAGGTTTTGATGTGTGTCTTTGTTTTCAAGTACCTCTTTCCTTTGTTCTGTTCTTTTTAAACAGCCCAGGATCCAACCACCTGCTTCCCATTCGTTTGCCTCTAAGATTGGCCAGAGTTGTTTCTCTAATGCTACTTGTATGTGTGCAGGGGAGGGACTTAGGGGGTGGCTGATCTGCCTAGAGTCTATGACACTCTCTCCTGTGGAGGTGGGGTTTGGGGCTTGCCTAGAGCCTTGTACATCTGCCCCATTGTGGTGTGTGCAGGCAAAGTTGGTTTACAATCGGGAGTTCAGAAAGCACCTATCAGTTGACAGTTATTTGCATAACTACCATCGGGGCTTCAACTGACATCAACCTCTTATATTTCCAACTTTTTACTTTTCAGGCCCACATATGAGTATACCATTTCTATCTTCAGACACACCAAAAGAGGGTATCAGATTCTATTACAGATGGTTGTGAGCCACCATGTGGTTACTGGGAATGGAACTCCAGTCTTCTGAAAAAGCAGCCAGTGCTCTTAAACATTGAGCCATCTCTCCAGCCCAGCAGCCTTATTTATAATAGCCAGAAGCTGGAAACAACCCAAATGTCCCTCAACAGAGGAATGGATACAGAAAACGTGTTGCATTTACACAGTGCAGTGCTACTCGGCAATTAAAAGCAATGACTATGAAATTCACAGGCAAATGGGATGGAACTAGAAAATATCATCCTGGGTGAGGTAACCCAGTCACGAAAGAACTTAGATGGTATGTACTCACTGATAAGTGGATATTAGGCAAAAAGCTTGGAATACCCACAATACAACTCACAGACCATATGAAGCTCAAGAAGAAGAAAAACCAAAATTGTGGATGCTTTGGTCACAGAAGGGGGAACAAAATAATCACTGGAGGTAGAAGATAGGAGAGGCTTGGGAGCAAGAGGGAAGGGAAAAGGGAAAGGAGACAGGATCAGGTATTATAGGAGACAGAAGTGATGTATAGAGATTGAACAGAGGTGTGTAGCAATAGGGGATAAGGAACTTAAGGTAGCCACCAGAAAGTCCTAGATCCCAGAAAAGTAAGTCTCCCAGAACCCAACAAGGATGTCATTAGCTGAAATACCCAACAAAGGGGAGGGAGAACATGTAGAGACCATATCCAGAGGTTAGGCATGGTTAGGCACAGTGAGGAATGGAGCCACCCACTCATCTACAAAATTTTAACCCAGAATTGCTCCTGTCTAAAGGAAATACAGAAACAAAAAGTGGATCAGAGATTGAAGAGAAGGCCATCCAGAGATTGCCCTACCTGAGGATCCATCCCATATGCAGACACCAAACTTAGATACTATTGTTGATGCCAAGAAGTGCTTACTGAGAGAAACCTGATATAGCTATCTCGTGAAAGAATCGGCCAGAGCCTTACTGATACAGATGCGTATGCTTGCAGCCAATCATCAGACTGAGCACAGGCTCCCCAAATGGAAGAGTTAGGGGGAAAACTGAAGGAGCTGAAGGGGTTTGCAGCCCCCTAAGAAGAACAATATCAACCAACCAGACCCCCGAGAGCTTCCAGAAACTAAATCACTAACCAAAGAGTACATATAGAGGGACCCATGATTTCCAACAGGATATGTAGCAGAGGATGGCATTATCTGTCATCAGTGGGAGGGGAGGCTCCTGGTCCTGTGAAGGCTTGATGTCCCAATGTAGCAGAATGCTTGGGAGGTGAGGCAGGAGTGGGTGGATGGGCAGGGGGACATCCTCATAGAAGCAGGGGGAAGGGGCATAGGATGGAGGTTTTTGGAGGAGAAACTGGGAAAGCAGATAATATTTGAAAATGTAAATTAATAAAATATCCAATAAAAATGAGAGGGGGGAATTTAAGAAAAAACTGATTTCTGTATTTTAACAAATCATAGTAGAACAAGACCGGAGATTGGACTGGGGAGATAGGTCAGGTGAGTCAAGGTGTTTACTGACCCTGAATTTGATCACCAGAAACCACATAAAAATGGATGGAAAGAACCATCTTCAGAAAGCTGTCCTTTGATTGCCATGGTGTGTATATGTGTGGGTTACGTACCATGCACACACAAAGTAGTTGTTTTTAAAGAGTAAAACAAAAAAAAAAGCACAAACAAAAAAAAAAAAAACCCAACATACATAAATTATACAATTCATGGGGAATGAACAGTACGCTACTGAAGAAATCAGAGTCAGGAAAATTTAAATCCCTAGAATAAAAATTGTCAGAACACTGGGGTGCAAGCAAGACAGCTCTCGGAGGTAACGTGCTATTGTTGGAACCTGCAATGTCTCCCAAGACTCATGTGGCGAATGCTCCGTCATCTGATCCTGGCACTGTTTTGAGAGGTGGTATAATCTTTAAGAGGGGTAGCATTGGCTGGGCAGTAGTGGTTCACACCTTTAATCCCAGAACTCGAGGAAGGTGGATCTTTTCTTCTGAGGAGTTCCAGGAAAGCCAGGGGCCAGGGCTACACAAGGAAACTCTTGAAAAAAATAAAACAAGAAAAGATGAGTAGCCTCGCTGGGGAAAGTGAGTCATGAGGAACAGGTTCTGAGGATTATTACCCAGTCCTGTTTCTGGCCTGAGCTTTTTGCTTCCTGGTCTGTTGAAATGTAAAGAAGCTAAGTCACACCCTACAGCCATTGTGAACTTATGTCTTACCTGCCACGATAAGATGTACTCCCAAACTATGAGCCCCAAGTAAGCCCCTTCTCCCTTAAATTGCCTCCTTCTGGTAGTCTGTCACAACAATGAGAGATGTGACCTATAGAAAGTTTTATGGCTCTGCTTACATTAGAAAGGCAGAGAGATCGCAAGTAAACAGTGTAAGGACACCCAAGGGCCTCTGAAAAAACCAGAGCAAGGCTGGAGAGATGGCTCAGTGACTAAGAGCACTAACTGCTCTTCCAGGGGCCCTGAGTTCAATTCCCAGCAACCACATGGTGGCTCACAACCATCTGTAATGGGATCCCGTGCATTCTTCTGGTGTGTGTCTGAAGACAGCTACAGTTCACTCATATAAATAAAAATAAATAAATCTCTAAAAAAGAAAAACCAGAGCAGGCCAAAGCCAGCCTTAGTTGCAGAAAGTAAGGGTTGGGCTAGAGAGAAGGCTCAGGAGTTAAGAATATATATTGCTCTCCCAGAGAGGACTCTGGCTGGTTCTTAACACCCAAATCAGGCAGTTCACAACTACTTATAACGTTAGCTGTAGGGAATCCAATGTCTGGCCTTCATGAGCACCTGCATTCACACACACACATTCTACAGACACACATATGATAGGTTTTTGTTTTCTTGTTCTTTTCTTTTTTTAGACAGTCAGGTTACGAATTAATTACACAGAGACTAAAAGAATATAAAGACTACTTTGGAAAACCTAAGCAACACCAACAAGCTCTCGCCCAAACTAACCAAATAAAAGGAAATATTCAAATTAATGAAAGTAGAGATGGAACATGAGACACAGCCATGATCTGCTTGGCTTTGGGACTGATCTGAACGAAGCTGTGTGGTGCGGAGTCACCTCAGCCGTGCTTACAGAAAAGCTGGGATCAGGGCGACTGTGAAGTCTGATGGCAACTCACGAGCAGCCCGGTAATCCTTACACATAGCTGAAGGATGTGACAAGGTTTTGTTTTGTTTTGTTTTTAATTTAAAGAGATTTA